>NC_043700.1:58191665-58211619 GCF_006229205.1 Suricata suricatta
GCTAGACCTATGAGTGCAAACATATGGTTTCTGTCCTTCTCTGCCTGGCTTACTTCACTCAGCATGACACCCTCAAGGTCCATCCACTTTCCTACGAAGGGCCATATGTCATTCCCTCTCATTGCCATGTAGTACTCCATCGTGAATATATACCACATCTTCTTGATCCATTCGTCAGGTGATGGACATTTAGGCTCCTATATCTTTTCTTATAAAAAGATATGGATGGTAGACTTTTTCAGAACTTCATTATCAGAAAAATCTTCATTTTTATTTTAGGATGCATAAGTAATATAGCTGAGAAACAAAATTCTGGATGAAATATCATATTTCCTCAGAAATTGAAGGCATTGTTTTTTCATTATGTATTTATTGTGTTGATAAGGATAATATTTACATTATTTCAAATGCTGTTTTATTTTTTTTAATTTTTTAAAATGTTTTTTATTTATTTTTGAGACAGAGAGAGACAGAGCATGAGAGGGGGAGGGGCAGAGAGAGAAGGAGACAGAACCAGAAGCAGGCTCCAGGCTCTGAGCTAGCTGTTAGCTGCGGGGCTCGAACCCACGAATGTGCGATCTGTCCTGAGCCGAAGCCGGAGGCTTAACCGACTGAGCCACCCAGGCGCCCCTCAAATGCTGTTTTAATAACTGAAAAGAATATTATAATTATTAAAGTAGTATGCTAATAACATTAATCATACACTTATAGACTAAAAATGTATACCTATCAGAAAATTCAGAGCTATATATTAAACAGAGATTTAACTTCTTCCAAATGTAGATGTTTTAATCATACAGAGTTTCTGCCCCTTTGTCTTTTTCTTTAAGTTTATTTATTTATTTTAAGAGAGAGAGAGAGAGAGAGAGAGAGAGAGAGAGACTGTGAGCAGGGGAGGGACATAGAGAGAGGGAGAGAGAGAATCTCAAACAGGCTCTGCACTGTCAGCTCAAAGCCTGACTGTGCCTGAACTCAAGAACCGTGAGATCATGACCTGAGCCGAAACCCAAGAGTCAGACCCTTAACTAACTGAGCCATCCAGGCCCCTGCCCATTTGTCTTTTAAAGATACAAGGGTATCTTGATCATTGATTATCAAAAGTTATGACCAATATATTGTAATTTTTAATATTGTTAATAAGTATGACAAATATATCTGTATGTCCTTTAAAAAATTATCACTCACTTTTGTATTAGATCATTTTCTTACAGGTTTTAGCTGCATTTAAGCATAGCAATCTATGATAGAGTACACAATTAATTGTTTAAGACAAAATGTTCCACCCTTTGGATATATTAGCAAACACTTCTACTGTTCTAGTCTATTCATGCAAAGTATTAATATATAATAACTTAATTAGGTCAGGCAAAATCACTTTATTAAAATTCTACAATTTGGGGCATTACTTCTTTCAAAAAGGTATTAAATTTGCATCTGGCCTAATTTCTGTCATTTTGTATATATCTCATGTACCAGATCAAGGTCTATAATTTACATTTCTAAAAAAAGAAAAATAATCATTATAAAGTCTTCTATTTAAAAATTAAGGGTCCAGGGATGCAGTTAATTTTAATGTTTAAATTCTCAGGTGATGTTGTCAGACATGTAGATGCTTATATTAGTGATCCTACCACTGACTTGTAGTCTGACCTTGAGAAAATTGATGTGCTCATTGCTACTGGGATCTAATTGCTTCTAGGCCCTCTCAGTGGACAAAGCTAGGACATACTTGCATATATACTAAAATGTGTTTGATGATTAATTTTATGTGCTAACTTGAATGGGCCACAAGGTGCCCAGACATTCTATTAGAATGCTCAGCCTCCATAATTGTGTGAGTGAAACCTTATCATAAATCTATCATCATTCTATCTATCCATCATCTACTTATCTACCATGTATATATCTATTTATATCTATATTTATGTCTATATCAATATCATTTATACCTATATCTATCTATATTACATGTTCAGATGGTTGGGTATATATCTAGAAGCATGGCAGCTGGGTTGTAGGATAAGTCTTTATTTAACTTGATAAGAAACTGTCATAATGTCTTCTGAAGTGGCTGTATCATTTCTGCCAGCAGTAAATAAGACTTCCCGTTGCTCTGTATCCTTGCAAGCACTTGCTAGTACTTGCTTTTGGAGTTTAGCTATTTTAATAGGTGTGTAGTGGTATCTCACTGATGGTTTTTTTTGTATTTCCCTAATGACAACTGATATTGAGTATCAGTCTGTCTATAGATACCTGCCATCTGTAGGTCTTCTGTGGTCTTTATGAAAGACCACAGTTCATAGTTTCATCTGCTTTTTAACTGAGTTCAGTTTTAAGAGTTCTTTGTATATTCAGGATACAAGTTCCTTGTGAGATATGTAATTTGAAAGGATTTTTCTCCTAGTCTGTGGATTTTCTTTTCATTTTATTCTCTTAAAAATGACTTCTTGAAGTCAAAAGTATTTAAATTTAGTATAATCAGATTATCTATTTCTTTTTCTTTTATATATCATGCTTTTGGTGTTGAATATAAAATTCAACCCAGGGTCACACAGATTTTCTCTTATTTTTTCCCAGAATTTTCACAGTTTTGCATTTTACATTTAGGCATCTTATATATTGTAGATTAATTTTGTGTATTGTGCGGAGTCTGTGGATTTTTTTCTTTGAATATGGACATCCATTTATTCCAACAATTCTCCCTTGAATTATTTTTGCATCTCTGTCAAAAGTCAGTTGACTATTTAAAGGGTTTATTTCTGAGTTCTGTATTTTGTTTTCCTGATGAAAGCATCTATTTATTTATATATTTTCACAAGTTCCATGCTGTCTTTCTTACTGTGACTTTATGGTAAACTTTGAAATTCAGCAATATGAGTTCTCTCACTTTATTCTTTTTTAGAATTGCATTTGGTATTCTAGCACCTTTACCGTTCAGTATACATTTTACAATCAGTTTGTCAATATCTACAAAAACCTTGATGGGGATTTGATTGAGATTGTGGTGAATCGATAGATCAAATTGCAAATAATTTCAATTTAGCCAAATTAAGTCTTCCAAACTATAAACGTGCAATATCTCTCCATTTACTTGGACTTCCTTGGATTCCTTCATCAGTATTTTGTAGTTTTCTACATATGTAAATCCTATATATATTAAGTAAAAAATAATACATAACTAGTAATTAAGGATATATCATTTAAATGGTGTGTATGGATTTATTTTTTTCTTTTTACTTCCAGTTTGTTTGTTTTTAGTATTTAAGAAGATGATTGACTTTTGCATATTGACCTGTAAACATGTTAAATCATCTGACTAGTTTCAGGAGAGGTTTTCGTGTTTGTTTGTTTGTTTCTAGTGGATGTTTTAGAGTTTTTTACGCAGCCAGTGATGTTGTCTGTGAATAAAGACAGTTTTATTTTTCTGTTTCCCATACACACACTTTCTATTTCTTATTCTTGTCTTATTGCACTAGCTAGGACTTCCAGTTTGCTGTTGAATAAAAGTGACAGGAGAGAATATCTTTTATTGTCTCCAATCCTGGACAGAAATTGTTCAGTCTGTTATCATTAAATTTGTTAGCTCTAATTTATAAATAATGAATTAATGTATATGTATATATATATACACACACATATATATAATCAAAATGAAAAAGAGTCTATTTTTAGTTTTTATCAAAAATAGATTTTTAACTGTGCTCAATGTATTTAATGCATCAATTGATGTAATCACTCTTTCTTAAGTTGGTTAATATGATACATTACATTGCTTGATTTATGAATATTTAACCAGGCTTACAATCTTATTTGATTGTGATATATTATCTGACTTTTATTGGTGAATTCAATTTACTAATATTTTACTGAGGATTTTTGCATCTATATTCGTGATAGGTTTCAGTTTGCAATTTTCCTCTAATATATTTATATAGTTTTGGTATTAGGATAATAATTGTCTTATGAAAAACGTTGGAAAGTGTTTACTTCTCTTCAGATTTCTTGAGGAGATCACGTAAAATTGGTTATATTTTTTTCCTTCAATTTTTGATAAAATTTGCCAAAGAAAATATCTGACCCTGATTATTTTATATTTTGCAATGTTTTATTAATTATTCAAATTCCTCAACAGAGGTAGTGTTATTAAGGTTATAGATTTCTTTTGGGATGAATTTCAGTAGTTTTAGTCTTGGATAATTTGTCTGAATTATCAAATTTATGAGTACAAAGTTTGTTAAGAGCATTCTCTAATTATCCTTTTAATGTTCATGAAAGCAATAAATACCTTTCTTTCTTTTGTCTTTTTTTCTTAGCTTACCCTATCCAGATACTTATCAGTTTTATTAACTTCTGTATTCATTTACTGTTTTGCTTTTTTATTATTCTTGTTGTTGTTTTGGTTGTGAAAGATTAATTTGCTTTTGTTACTCCAGTGTGTTTTGTTTTGTTTTGTTTTGTTTATAGTGGAAGCCCAGGTTATCTTCTTTCCTAATATATGCATTTAATGTAAATTTTTTTCTAAGCAGTTCTTTAGATACATTCCACAAAGCTTTAAAAATTATATTTTCATTTTCATTTTTCTCAAAGTAACTTTTAGTTGCTCTTGAGACTTTGACTCATTGATTGTTTATAAGTATATTTTTTCATTATTAAATATTTGAAAATTTCTAGCTGACTTTCTATTACTGATTTCTAGTTTAATTTTTTTTGCATTCTGAAAATACACTTTGTAAGCCTTGTGTCTTACTACATTTAATAAAATGTAAACAATACACTATATCCTATAAATATTAGTTAGATTGAGAGGATTATTAGACTACTGTGTAGGTCATCTACATCCTTACTGATTTCCCCCCTTTATCAAATAGTGATAAAGGAGCAAAGACTTCTATATAATGGTGGATTTGTCTATTTCTTTTTTCAGTCTGTCTCATATATTTTGATATTCTTTTGTTAGGTGCATATGTTATTAGGATCAAAAATGATTTGAAACTTGATCCTTTTATCATTACTTCATATTTCCTTTTAGTTTCTAATAACTTTGGTTGTTCCAAGGTCTGATATGTCTAAAACTAAGATTGCTGATCTACTTTTCTTTTGATTAATGTCAACATGGTATATCTTTCTTTGGTATGTTTTTTGAAGTGGAACCTCCTATGCAGATCATATAAGTTGGACTTGTTTTCCTTCTATCCAATCTGAGATTCTCTTTTTTTAAATTTTGTATTTTAAGTATTTATTTTTAAAGTGATTAGTTATTTAGTTGGAGCACCTGGGTAGCTCAGTGGGGCACCTGGGTAGCTAAGTCGGTTAAGCGTCTGACTTTGGCTTAGGTCATGATCTCACAGTTTGTGAGTTCGAGCCCTGCATCAGGCTCTGTGCTGACAGCTTGGAGCCTGGAGCCTGCTTCAGATTCTGTCTCCTTCCTTCTCTGGCCCTCCCCCAATTGTGCTTTGTCTCTCTCTGTCTTTCAAAAATAAATAAATGTAAAAATAAATAAATAAATATTCTCTAGTGATTATATTTGTTTTTGGGTTTTTTAAATTCTTTTTCTCATTATTTTGTTTTTCATTAGCATTAGTATGATGCAATTTCATGTCTTGTTTAACATATTATTTATACTTCTTTTATGGACTTTTCAAGATATTAATGTTTAAATAATTTGAGTCTACTTTCAAATATATTATGGAAATTCATGTGCAGTGTTAAATACCTTAGAGCAGAGTGTTTTCAATTCTCTCTTCTTGTGACATTAACTTTATTTATTTTACTTATCCATATACTCTGAATACCTATTACATTGTCAATTTTATTGCTTTAAACAGACAACTATCATCTGGAAATAAATAGCTTCAGTTTTTATTTGTCGAGAGAGTCTTTTTCTTCTTCACTTTTGAAGAATAATTTTATGAGTTATACAATTCAAGTTTGGCATTTTTTTCCTTAAATATCTTAAAGATTTCTCTTCATTGCTTGCATTGTTTCTTATGGAAAGTCAACTATAATTCTTACTCCTATTTATCTATAGGTGAGCATTCTTCACCTAACTTTCTTTAACGTTCTTTGATATTTTACAGTCTCAGTATGATATATGAAGGTTTTTTATTTTTGTTTCATGTGTTTGTTTTCTTTGATTTCCCTGAATTTTTTGATCTGCAGTTTGGTATATGTCATTCATTTAGAAAAGTCTTGACCACTCTTTCTTTAAAACTTTGCTCTCTTGTTCTCTACTTCTCCTGGTTTTCTGATTCAGCAAATGTTACATCTTTTGAGATTGCCCCATGATTCTTAGATGCATTGGGTGCTTTGTTATGTTTTAGTTTATTTTGTGTTTGCTTTTTTTCTTTTTTTCTGTTGGCAGTTTACTTTGGGTATTTTTTTTTAATTTTTTTAATGTTTATTTATTTTTGAGACAGAGAGAGACAGAGCATGAGTGGGGGAGGAGCAGAGAGATGGAGACATGGAATGTGAAGCAGACTCCCAACTGTCAGCACAAAGCCCAATGTGGAACTAAAACTCACAAACTACAAGATCATGACCTGAGCCAAAGTTGAATGCTTAACTGACTGAGCCATCTGGGGACCACAAGAGGGAGAATTTTCTCCCTCTTTGTCTTTGTCAGGGTGTCTTTGTCTAGTGGAACTGTGTCTTGGGGAAGTGGTCTTTGAAGTAATTCTATCCTTACACCAGTCATAAAGACTTTTTTCCTGCCCTGACTGCTATTACCTTCTCCATCTGCAGAATTTCCAGTTTCGGTCCCTAAAACGCTCTCCCCTGTCAATTATACCATTTACTTATTTGTTGGCTGATTGGATTGTCTCTTTAGATAAAATAGGAAGTTTGGAAGAGGCTGGGAGTGGGGGAATTCCCTTCCCGTAGCTGGAATAAGGCCCTGGTTCAATATTTTCCTTGGTAAAGTAGATTTCTATTGTGGAGAAAGCTCCGGGCTTATTTCAAAATGGTGATTCTTTTCTTCCCCAACCAGAGCCACAAAGTGGTAACCCCTTAGGTTCCTAGAAGGAAAACCCATGACAGTGTGGGACTAGGACTGCAGCTACTAGGAGTTTCTTTGCCCTATGATGGAGTCCTTTTCCCTGGTGCTTGAAGACTAAAATTTTGTTAGGAAGAGGGGCTAGGAAGACTTTATGACAACTCCTCCCCCCCCCCCACCTCTGTCCAGGTATGTGGAATGTTTTCTTAGATCTTCTCAATGAGAACACTGTGGGGTTCCTGGAAGGAAAGTGTACAAAAGTGTGAGTTGCTCCCCCTTTGACTTTAGTCTCCAAGAGCTTCTCACCTTCAAGCTAGTCCATACTCATCTTCCAGCAATAAATCAAAATTCCCATTCTACCTGTTTGTGTCATCCATCAGTTAATTCATAAAGCAAATTAAGTCTCAGGTTCTCTATCTCTAGATTTTTCTCAACTCCTAGATTTGAATGGTGGTTTGCCCTATAACTTCAGTCCTCTAAAGAGTCCATGAAAAGTAAGTGACATTTAATTTCTTCAGGCTTTTTGTATTTTGTTTTGTTTTGGTATAAAAACAGGAATAATGGCTTTCAAGTTCTTTCTTTACTTGTTAGATCTGAAATTTGAAGCCTCTAAGAACACTTTTAAAATATAAATCACACCATTGTTAATGGACTATTAAGTTACTACCACATAATTTATTTGAGTATGATGTTGATTTGTTGTCTATTGAATAAAAGAGTAACACCGTGACTCAGTAGTTAAAAATGATAAAAGATGTGGTGATATTTCCTTCCTATAAATATTACAGATGATGTTTGAATGTACTCATCTTCTGACCCAGATTTTCTGGAAACCCATAGCACAAATGTGCAAAGAGAAAAAAACAGAGAGTAAAAACAAAAACTGCCCTTGAGTGTTTAGTTTTCAGCTCTGAAGAGGGGAGAGAGCCAAAGATCTTTACTTCGCTGGTTTACTGGCTGGCCTTACCCTTACTACAGTAAGATTTTTGACTGTATACTTTAGCATGTGTTTAACTCTGATTGCTTTAACTCAAAAGACCAAACTCTCAGCTTTTTACATTTTGTCAAATGAACAGTCCTGTCCCTCCCGCGGTTCCTGCTGAGCCTGCAAGATCCAGCACCAGAGAGCCCTCCCAGGCATTTGTCCGCAATTGCTCAGTTGAGTCAAATTGAGAGCTACGCTCCATTAGCGTGGGAGCAACTTCGTAATTTTCTGAATAATTAATGAAAATACCAACTCACAGTTCTCTCCTCTAACTGAAGATTTTGTTTTAATTGATTTTTCTTAGCAAGTAGGTCTTGGTAAAAACTTTATTTAAAAAAAAAGTTCTTAGGCTCAATTATCAAAACTATGTGTTTCTCTAAATCCAGCAATGAGTACACATGAAATCAGGCCAGGACATCATAGCACAGTAAAGATAATAACGGAGATATTTTGTATGGCATCTCTTTTGGCTAGAGACCATTTTGCTTGATGTTGATAGCTCTTGATTCCAAATAGGATGAGTAATTTACACTTCAGTTAGTGTCATTGCTTAGCTTTGTTTTGTTGGGTTAGGGAAATGTAACCCTATTGATAGACTGCAAGTGTCAGCAAGGTTGTCTTTTTTTTCTGATTTGTAAATAGATACAAGGATAAATAAGTTTATAACCTGGATTCCTATTTCCCAGGGGAATTTGAGTTTTCCACGACCCATTTTAGGATCTATATTTGAATTGTATGATGATCCCCTTAAAAGTATTTGGATGTACATTTTTTCAAGTTTTTATGTAAATTCAAGTTAATTAACTGTGCAATATTAGTTTCAGGTGTAGAACTTAGTGATTCATCACTTACGTATAACATCCATTGCTCATCACAACAAGTGATCACTGCATAGAACAGCCAGTACTCATCACAACTGAGTGTCCTCCTTAATGTAGGTCACCTACTTAACCCATTCCTCCCCACAGCAACCCTCAGTTTGTAGTTAAGAATCTGCTTTATGTTTTCCCTGTCTCTCTCTCTCTGCCCACCTCCATGTTCATTTGTTTGCTTCCTTTTTTTTAAGTTTACTTATTTATTTTGAGAGAGACAGAGACAGAGTGAGTGGGAGGGGGGCAGAGAAAGAGAGAGAGAGAGAATCACAAGCATGTGCCACGCTGTCAGCGCACAGCCCAATGGGGGCTTGAACCCTCGAAACCATGAGATCATGACCTGAGCTGAAACCAAGAGTTGAACGCTTAACTGTCTGAGCCACCCAGGCACCTGAATTCGTTTGGTTTCTTAAAACAAATGACTGGATGTACATTTTAAGAAAATTTAATTTCAGAAACACAGGTTATTCCAGATGATATTCAGTGTGTGGTTTAATTCATGATTTTGCTTCCACAATGTGTAATTTCAGGATTTCACCAAAAAGCACTCAAACTTATGTAGTAGTTTGTAACTAATTAGTTTTTTTTTAAATTACAATTGAAATGCTAATGAAGCTGTTTAATTTCTTAAATAATATATTTTTATTTTTTTATTTTTTATTTTTTTATTTTTTTAATGCTTTTTATTTATTTTTGAGAGACAGAGACAGCTAGAGCAGGGGAGGGTCAGAGAGAGGGAGACACAGAATCTGAAGCAGGCTCCAGGCTCTGAGCTAGCTGTCAGCACAGAGCCCAATGTGGGGCTTGAACCCACGAACTGTGAGATCTGATCTGAGCCGAAGCCGGACGCTTAACTGACTGAGCCACCCAGGCGCCCCTTAAATAATATATTTTTAAATAGTTCCTTGTGTTTCTTAAATTATACCTTACATATATGTCATAAGCATATAAAATAATAACATTTAAAACATTGACTTATTTTTACTGGTATATCTATTTTGGCAGTTATGAATATTTTTGCCTTAACTTAAAGTTTTTCACAAGTCTAGTTTTTGCCTTTTAGAGATTAGCTTGTGCTACTTAGGATTGTTGATATTAACATTAAAAAAATATACAATTTAATGCTGTAATTTATTATTTTTATGATACGGCTACTATAAATGCCTGATTGTTTTACCTTTTTTACCTTTAATATTAGCATATTCTATTCATTTGCTTAATAATCTTTAAAACCATTAAACAGTTTTCTTTACCTTTAATACATTATTTCATCTTAGGTATTATATAATTCATTGATCAGTGATCAGTTAACCATGAGTCAATGCTTTTATAAAAATTCTAACATTTCATTTCCAATGCAAAACACTTACACACCATTTATCTTAAAATGTGGCTATTCGTTAAACAATAAATTGGGCTTCTTGTAATAACTGTAGTAGCTTAAACATTACCACTCTGCTGTTTCTTTGTACTACTTAGAAACACACTTTTCTGTTCCATCCGGTTAAATAATATTTAATTTTCTCACCAGTATTAAGCTCTCTTTTCTACCTTTTTCCCATGTATCTTAACGCCATAAGGACAGGAGACAGAAAAATCCTTCATAGCAATATATCTGGGAAATTATTGTTATTATCTTAATAGTTACTGTTATTTTGATCTTCATCCAGAATATTAGAGAGCAGGGTGATTTAAAGGTTTATTTATTTATTTTGAGAGAGAGAGAGAGAGAGCGGGGTAGGGACAGAGAGAGAAGGAGAGTGAGAGAGAGAGAGAGAAGAGAGAGAGACAGAATCCCAAGCAAGCACAGAGCCAGACGTGAGGCTCAGTCTCACCAGTTGCTAGATTGACTTGAGCGAAATGCAGACTCAGACACTGAGCTGACTGAAGCACTCAGGCGCCCCATGGGGCAGAGTGATTTCAAACGGGAGTGTAGTGTATGTTAGTCCAGAGTCTCATTAAATAATTCCACTCCACATTCTCTAAGTGGTGAATTAAATCCTGCCTTCAGCAGCTGTCTCCTTTTCACTTCTCAGAAGGAGCGTTTAACTGTTAAAGGTGCAGAAAGTGATGTCTGATTTGTTCATTCTTTGTAGCTCCACAGTCATGGCCCATGTTACATAGGACTGAGGTTTACATCTTATTTAGTCAGAAGCTAAGTTTTGTGTGGGGTAAATATACTTTCTTTATGACAAAATCATATATTTACTTTGAGGTATGATCAATATAGAGATAGTGTGGGCATTCAATATGGAGTTGCTGATGTAATAACTAGAATTACTGAGCATGAGTTCCTTATTTGTAGAAAAATATACGTATATCTGTTTTTCATTAGCTAATATCTGAACGACTATATTCCTACTTTTTAGGAATATATTCTAAAATTTCTCAATTTTGATAGACACTGTCAACTGTCCTCCTTCTTTGACCATAAGCTAATATTATTTTCCATCTTTCTGGAGAAGGTAGGATACTAATTGTGTCAGGAATTTGGCAAAGGATAACAACTGAATTAACCAATGACCAATAAGCTATATAAAGCTCAGTTGAAAGACAATATGATGATGATAGCATTAATAACAGTAATAACATTAAGAGAAAGAATAAAATAAATAATTGTTCTCACCTTCTTTAATTGGATTTTTTATAAATCTTTCCTTAGATTATCTTAGAAGGATTGAATTTGAATCTGCTTTTCATGCTAAAATTGTTGCAAATAAAGAATTGTTTTAGATGTGATGTTCTACTTAATAGACTTGAGGGGAACATTTTGTGAACTTATTGACAATTCTGATTATTTTATGATGACTTTTTATGACTACTCATTAGACAATTTCATTTCCGATTTTGATTTCCTAAATTTACCAAAAAATTAAACAAAATCTTACAATAGTTTGTTTTGATTTTCCTGAATTTGCAAAAATATTAATAATAATAAAATCTTACAGCAAACAATTTAAGTTTTTGATTTCCTGAATTTACAAAAAGAAATTAAACAAAATCTTACAACAACCAACATGCTTGAGTAAATTCTCTTTAAGATTAGGAGAAGTGTACGAATATTTCAAAGTACTATTGGAAATGCTGTCCAGACATTTAAGAAATGGGAATAAATATGAAGATTAGAGGGGAAGACACAGACTCATTGCTATTAACAAGTAATATGTCTGTAAACTTCAACAAAATTTCAGCTTTTCTGAAATAAATGAAAATTCAGAAATATCCGGGGAGAAAATTAACTTATGAAATAAATAGTCCTTTATTCAAGAAACATTCAACTTAATAATATAAATGAATCCAAATTTTAGTTCTCAATAGTAAGAAAACTTTTATAAAAAGACATGCACAAGAACTTTCAGGAGAAAATAATGTATATTAGAGGGCAGGAAATAAATCTAAAAAATTAAAAAGATAGGTCACATTTATCAGTAAGTCCTTATAACATTGTAAATATATTTATTCTTCCCAAATTAATCTATAAATCAATGAAATTCTAATCAAAGTTATAGTTTTGAAGTTACACAAAAGTTGTTTTAAAATTTATACTTTAAGCCAATTTTAATTAAGAATGACATACAGGAGCCTTAGCAGTTAAGACATAATAAAACGTTTATTCATGAAAATAGAACCAAAATAGGTAAATAAATTATTAGAATAAAATATAATGATCATTCTGAAACAAATAATAGTGAATATGGGATCTTGAAAAATATGGAGAAATACAAAGTTGGACATTTAGCTTAGAATTTGTATCTTGAATTCTACTTGCATTAAATACCTAAATTTGAAAAATGAGGGTCACCTGGGTGGCTCAGTCGGTTAAGCATGTGACTTCAGCTCAGGTCATGATCTCATGTGAGTTAGAGCCCCACATCAGGCTCTGTGCTGACAGCTCAGAGCCTGGAGCCTGCTTTGGATTCTGTGTGTCCCTCTCTCTCTGCCTCTCATCTGTTCATGTTCTCTGTCTCTCTCTGTCTTTCAAAAGTGAATAAATGTTAAAATAAATAAATAAATAAAAATAAATAAATAAAATTTGAAAAATGAAACTATGAAGTTAATAGAAGCAAATATAGGAAATATCTTGGGATGTTAGAATATGGAAGAATTTTTTAACCAGGGTTTAAAAATGCAAATTGAAGATAAACCTGATGGATCTCACTATGTTGTATATAAGTGTTTCCATTCAAAATGGAAATTTAGTTAACATATGTGTGATGGAACAGAATATATTTTAAATGTCCATTTGACAGTACCTGCATAATTATGTGAAATTCTTGTACACCACCAGTAAAAGGATATTATAACTACTGGACAATTGTTACATACACACACACACACACACACACACACACACACACACACTGAAATAAGTAGTACATTTTAAAAAGTATCAATAAATAAGAATAGGATGATTCATATTTTTTTAATTTTTTATATATTTTTTTATTTTTGAGAGAAAGAGAGAGACAGCATGAGCAGGGGAGGGTCAGAGAGAGAGGGAGACACAGAATCCAAAGACAGTCTCCAGGTTCTGAGCTGTCAGCACAGAGCCTGACACAGGGCTCGAACCCATGAACCGTGAGATCATGACCTCATGAGCCAAAGGCAGACAGTTAACCGACTAAGCCACCTAAGTGTCCCAGAGTAGGATGATTTCTAAAACAACAACACATCAATGAATTAAATGATTAATAATTAAATAAAATGATATGTATTTCAGAAGTATATAAAAATATTAAAATGCACACCTATGGGGAAAAAAGAGGATGCAGGGATCTCGGCTGAAGAGGAGCAATATAATGAAAAACAGAAAAAGAGAGATAGTTTCCATGGTCTGAGGGATAGGGTTCCTTGAACTGAGGAATATAATCAAGTCTGTTCTCCGCATCAGGAGGCAACAGAAAAGTGAACTGAGTACCTGTCACTGGCTAATAAAACAAAAACACAGGAATTACTTTTATGTGAATTTAAGGATATTTGCTTACATGAGGAGAAGTTATAGGGTGAACAAAATACCCTGACAAACATGGGGAGGTGACAAAAAGAAAATATGTGAAATGCTGGATATACTATTACACCCAAGCACAAAATGTATCAATCATTAAAACTAATGTCAATTAACTGAACTAAATACTCCAGTTAAGAAAAAAAATTACCAGTATGGTTTAAAACAACTGCTTATAGAGATGCATTTGATATATTTACCTCTTTTCATAAAATTCAAGTTTAAATAATAGAAAAAGACACAACCAAAATAAATCTGGTATGTATGTATAATTACCACATGAAAAAAGTTAAAGAAAACAAAAAATTGTTGTGATGAAAAGAATTTAGATGCCAAATAAAAAAGGTTTAAAGAACCATGAAAAAAATTTGTAAATTTCTGTACAACTAGCAAAATAGCATCAAAATATACAAAATGAGAGAATTATGACAAGAATTAGGAAAAGACTACCTGGTAATTTTTACACATCCAAATAACCAGAGAAACAGAAGAGTAGAACATAGACTATTTACATAACTCTTAGCAATTTTAGTATCAATAGTATATATAGAATACCATATCTAATACCAACAAAAATGCACTTCTCTAGCTCTCTTAGAAGATTTATTAAAAATGGCCACATGTTTATCCACAAAATAAGTCCTAAACATTTCAAAGTATAATCTATTTTTATTATTCATGGCAGTCATTTTCTATAAATGTCTGCAGGTGCAGAATTAGTAAATACTGACCCATTGCTCCCAAGGGAAACAAGTAGGTAGGTTCATGCCAACCTCTGGTTACAATATTTTGTCAACTGATTAATGTATAGCCTTTTTTAAAATTTCTTTAGGAAAAACAACAACAACCTTATTTAATATGTTTTACTGATTTATTGACGTTGAACTCCTATCCAACAGCCCCGTAACTCATGCATGGATGAATCTTATCTAACACGTTTTATCGTCTTGTGCTCGGGATCACTAGACAGAACTTCACTATGCTGGGGGCCATTTTAAACAGTGAAATTGCCAACAAAAAAACACAAATGCAAAACCATGGCATTAAATAAACAAGTAAAAAGACATATATTATGAGAGCTCATGGGGCACCTCAGTGGCTCAGTCGGTTGAGCGTCAGACTTCAGTGCAGGTTGTGATCTGATGGTTTGTGGGTTTGAGCCAGGCCCGAGGTTCCATGCTTGCAGCTCAGAGCCTGGAGCCTGCTTCAGATTCACTGTCTCCCTCTCTCCCTCTGCCTCTCTGCAGCTCATCCTCTGTCTCTCTATATATATCAAAAATAAATAAACATTAAAAAAAAAAAACAGTATGAGAGCAGAAACAGGAAGCCTCCAAACCTCTCTGGTCAATCTCAATTAGGAATATGTATGTTAAGTGACTCAAAATGTTTCTCCCTCTGCACACAGCCATGAATGACCTTGAAAGAACCATGAATATTGATTAGCAAGTAAGCCAATTTGCAAATACAGAACCTGATAATAAAGAATATTATTATCGTTTAGAAATGTGGTTTGAACAATATGGACTTATTAATCAAACCATAAATAAAAATACAGGTAAATCGTGACTTAAATGAGTATCAGAAAATACTTAAAAACTAAAATAATATTTTTTTAATTTTTTTAATGTTTTAAAATGTTTTATTGATTTTTGAGACAGAGAGAGACAGAGCATGAGCGGGGAGGGGCAGTGAGAGAGGGAGACACAGAATCAGAAGCAGGCTCCAGGTTCTGAGCTGTCAGCACAGAGTCCTACGCAGGGCTTGAACACATGAACATGAGCTCATGACCTGAGTCGAAGTCAGAGGCTTAACCAACTGAGCCACCCAGGTGCTCCAAGGAAAATAACATTATGTATCATGTAAGCTTCAGGATGAATTTATAGCAGAATTCATTCAAGTGCTTATAAATGTTTATTTCTGGAAAGAAAAAAGGTTAAAAACTAAGGGACCAAGGATGGAATTATAATTAATTTTTTTAATGGTAAAAACAATGAATATAAAAGGAAGGAAAACAGGATAAAAAATAATGAGATAAAAAAGATAAAATAGGTTCAGAAAAAAAGCTTGCTTATTGGATTAATCAATAAAATGTTATTATCTACAACTTCATAGCATTACATTTGAAAATGTACCTGAGGTGGATCAGTTGATAAGAAAATGTCAATACTGGCACAAAAAGGATTAATGTTTATTAATTCAGTTTATTTAGTGTTATGGATCCATCCCATAAGAGTAAATAAACTGAATCAGTTATAAAACAACTCACAGAGCAAATACCATTCACAAATTGTTTTGCCAAAACAAATGCAAGAAACATGTAATTTCAGTTTTATCCACAATATTCCAGAGGTACTCCCCACTCCAAAAGAGGAATCCCTCCTAAATTCTTTCTGTGATGCAACACTAAGTTTCAAAGCTAGGCATACTGTGAAGTAAAAAATAATAATTCTGTTGTAAATGCAGATGCAAAATCCCCAAACAAAATATTAATTAGCAAACTATTGGAAGCACTCACATAAATGGTGCAGCAAGTGCATTTTCAATTTATCCCAGGAATTCAAGATACATTTAATATATTAGTTTCTCTACCTGGTGGAGAGACAGTTAAGAAGACTTACAAGGTTTGTATATCCTGCAGTTCTTACCATTGGAAAGTAGTTTAAATAGCTAAAACTGTATGGTATTCTTGCAAGTCTTGAGAGATAGAAATAAATCTTTGTATATGTAGATTTAGGAGGGACAGGGCATTTGCTTCATCTAGATTCTCCCCTCATTAAGAATTACTTCCTTCCAGATCTTTATAACTAACATTAGAACTACATACAGAATAAAGGTACACCATCTCTGCTGACATTTGTTTGTTCAATCCTGTCACTAACAAATGAGCCTAGGAATATCTTTTGGAAACTAAAGTTTCATAAGTGAAAGAATTTTTGCATTAGGATTTAGTTTCTGATATATGAAGCAGCATCATAGTTAATAGAAAAAGAAAGCTTACCAAACTAAATATCTGGATCAACAATGATTTTTTGGGAGAAAAGTAATTTTATCTGATACTATTAAAATTAATGATGGATTAAATAAATATATAAACATTTTAAACTAGAAAAATATAGGTAAATTTAAAGCTGATAACTAGACATAGATATTTTTAAAGATATAAGAACAATTAATAAAATGATGGGGTGGCTGGCTGGCTCAGTCCGTTGATCTTCCAACTTTGGCTCAGATCATGAACTCAACGGTTCATGAGTTCAAACCTTACAGTTTACAGCTCAGAGCCTGGAGCCTGCTTTGGATTCTGTGTCTCCCCTTCTTTCTGCCCCTCCACACACACACACACACACTCTCTCTCTCTCTCTCTCAAAAATAAACACTGAAAATTTTGTTTAAATGAACATTTTACCAGGGAATTATACTGGATCAAATGACCTAAACCATTCCAACGACAAAAAACAAAACAAAACAACAAAAAAACACACAAAAACACACAAAAAACAAAACCCACACACACAAAACACACAGAAAAAACAAAAACCAAAAAACCCAAAAACAAAACTGTAAGGAACCGACAACAAATATTGCAGACTATAATTTAATATTTTCAGTCTACTAGGGATCACACACTAATAGAAAACTATCAAATTCTAACAGAAAAATAAACAAAAAGATCATCCTGAAATTTATCCAGAAATTTCATCCAGAAACTTGTTCAACTTCATCAATAATTCAACAAAGTAAGTAAGAATATGCTATGGTTTTTGGACTATCAAATTAATAAAACCATAATTATAAAATAAGAATACCCTGTCTTGGAAAGGTGTGGTGAATAAGAACTAACAGTGATAGAGGGCTATAAAAATATAAAACTTCTGAAAACCACATCACATCAGAGGCCTTAGAAAAGCTCTTAGGTCTTTGACTTAGTATTACCACTGTAGAGCATCTATTTAAAATGATGGTAACATCATAAAATTATTATTGAATACAAGCTTTCACTGAAGAAAAAATATGACATAAGAAATTGGGAAAAGTCTAAGTGTCCACTAACATTGGAACAGATCAATAAAACATGTATAGTTTTTAGTGAGACCATTAAATTAAACTTTTAGGAGTATTAAATGCTATATTAAAAAAAAAAAAAAGGGTAGGGGCGCCTGGGTGGTTCAGTTGGTTAAGCCTCCGGCTTCGGCTCAGGTCACATATCACGTCCGTGGGTTCGATCCCGGCGTCGGGCCCTGTGCTGACAGCTAGCTCAGAGCCTGGAGCCTGCTTCCGGTTCTGTGTCTCCTTCTCTCTCTGCCCCTCCCCCTCTCATGCTCTGTCTTGCTCTGTATCAAAAATAAATAAAACATTAAAAAAAAAAGTGTAGGGGTGCCTGGGTGGCTCAGTCGGTTAAGCGACAGACTTTGCCCTGGGTCATGATCTTGCCGTTGGCGGTTTTGAGCCCCACATCAGGCTCTGTGCTAACAGCCTGCTTCAGATCCCCTGTCCCTCATCTCTCTCTGTCCCTTTCCCACGTGTGCACATGTGCACAAGCAAGCACACAGCATTCTCTCTCTCACAAATAAATAAACATTAAAAATAAGTGTGTGACATATTTTCTTCTCCAAAACAACAGAGCAGTTTCCTTCTTTATACATTTATACTTTATCCAAATTTTCTTAAATACTTTTATTTAGAATAAGGGTAAAAATGGGTTAATTAATTAAATTATTAATGAGTTAAAGTCAACAGTAGACTTCTAATACTGTACTTTCGGAGTAGACATGCATTTCCTGATTAAATGAAAAGGAATTACTTTACAAATGTCCCTAATTTTTTAAGTACAAAAGCAGAATTGAAATGAGATGTACTTCACTATATGATATAATTTTGCATGACTAGTATGTTCCATTAAATTATTCAATACATTTTTTAATGTTATATTTATTTTTGAGAGAGCACAAGTGAGGGAGGGGCAGAGAGGAATAGAGGTCTCTGAAGCAGGCTCTGGGCTGACAGCAAAAAGCCGATTGTGGGGCTCAAACTAACAAACCTTGAAATCATGACCTGAGCTGAAGTTGGATGCTTGACTAACTGAGCCACCCAGGTGTCCCCAGTATAATGGTGTCTCCAATATAATTTTTAAGTTATTTATTTATTTTGGGAGAGAAAGTGTGCAAGTGGAAAAGGGGCAGAGAGAGGGAGAAAGAATCCCAAGCAGGCGTTGTACTGTGAGCACAGAGCTCTATGGGGAAGCTCAATGTCAGGAACCATGAGATCTGAGCTGAAATTAAGAGCTGGGCAATTAACTGACTGAGTCACCTAGCCACCCTATTCAGTGTACTTTTTTAACAACACTGCGCATATTATAGCTATAATATTTGAAGTCGGGGGTGCCTGGGTGGCTCAGTCGGTTAAGCGCCCAACTTCAGCTCACAGTTCGTGAGTTCGAGCCCCACATTGGGTTCTGTGCTGACAGCTAGCTCAGAGCCTGGAGCCTGCTTTGGATTCTGTGTCTCCCTCTCTCTCTGTCCCTCCCCACTCATGCTCTGTCTCTCTCTGTCTCAGAAATAAATAAAAACATTAAAAAATAATAAAAACATTTAAAAATTAAAAATAATATTTGAAGTTGGTTTCTTAATACACTGATTCTCCCAACAATTCATTTTATATTTATGAATATTCTTCATTTGTCTTGCTAAATTAGCTACAATTATTGATCTGATTAGTTAATAAAGAAATATTATAACAAGGATTTTCATAATTAAAAATGTTTTCCAGTTATCTAGAGATAAGGCTTTATTACATTTTATAATTTGGTACTTTGGAATCTTGTGACATAAGAGGTAAAATACTACACCCAAAGTGTTTTCTTTAATTAAATGAACAAAAGCCCAATAATGTATATAAATTGACTAAAGCTACATGACTAAGTTTAAAAATAAATTTAAAACTTTGGTTCTGATTGCACGAAAAACCATCAAATACCTAGGAATAAACCTAACCAAGGATGTAAAAGACCTATATGATGAAAACTATAGAAAACTTATGAAAGAAATTGAAGAAGACACTAAGAAATGGAAAAATATTCCCTGTTCATGGATAGGAAGAATAAA
>NC_043700.1:58211719-58251211 GCF_006229205.1 Suricata suricatta
GGGGGGAAGACAGGTGGTGGTGATGGTGGAGGGCACTTGAGGGGAAGAGCACTGGGTGTTGTATGGAAAACAATTTGACAATAAAATATTAAAAAAAAAAAACTTTGGTTCTTAGGCACCAAAATATGCATTAGAAAGGAAGAGTACTAATTATGCAAGATTGTACTATTTGTGACCACAAACTGTAAATTGTAATATAAATGGAATCACTTTGGAAACATAAGTTCTGTTGTAGATAAAGGATGGCTCTTGAAAGCTCTTAAAAGAAAAATAAAGAAGTGATATAAAGATCCAGTTCAACACTCATTTTCACTGGCTTTACCTGCTAGATACTGGGAAACCCATATCGCCCACGGTCAGGAAGAAAAGTGATTTAGGTACTATTAATGCAAGCATTTACAGACTTACAATGACTGCTCAGGGAGATTAAGTGTTTTTGCTCAATTTTTATGTACCTAACAAGCATAACATATAATTTTAATACAGAAGTTTTTAATGTTTCAAGTTGACTTATTTTGTTATATAAGATGTAGAGTTAATGTTCCAACAGATTTATAACCAAATTGACTATTTTCTCTCAATTCTTATTTCTCTTAACTCTCCAAATATCATGTCATTTGTGCATGAACTTGACAGGCATATCCTCTTCATGCTATTTTCCATTTAATTTACTACATTCAAATATTCTTCATTTTACTGTGGCTTTTTCTTTTTTGTTTTTCATTTCTAAGACTCTTAACATTTTTACCTTCAAATATCCTCTGCCACAAAAGACATATTATGTGCATAGAGTAGAAAATCTACCTCCTACCTGCTTTTTCTAAATTTAATCATAGTAGTCATTTTCTAAATTTCTACTTCTGGCTTTTGAGGGAACCTGATCCAATTCCAACCTACCTGCTGCATGAACGCCTGAAGTTATACACAGGTGCAATTGAACTTGCTGTGCTAAATAAAACAACACCGCTGACTTCTGGAACGGAGCAGAAAACTTCATTTGATGAAGCACAGTGTTGAACAAGTGTCATCATTCGGGCTGGCCAGGGCATACAATGTACATGTCTAGGGGGGCACGGGAGACAGAGTTTCATCTGGGAATCAGTAGCATGGAGCTAATGAATCCACAGATGTTAAAGCAACTTTTTATAATCTAGGGAAGCAAGGCGGAGTGTCAAGGGGAATCCTATCCCAGATAAGTGTTGAAAAGGCACACTAACCTTTGTGCAGACTTTTCTGTTTCTCACAACGCTTATTGCAAGGAGAATTTTCAATTAGGAAAGTCTGCCCAGAGGGGAGAGGATTTTTATCCTATGGAATGATATTTACAACAGCCACACCGAAACTCCAGTGCAGATGAAAAGTGAGGTTTTGGGGTCTGTTTGGGTGGGAAGTACTGCTTACTAGAGCACCGTGTTGGAGGAAATCCACAACATAAACTGCAGAGAAAAGGCACTGGGGATCCCACAGGATAAGAAATGTTTATTTAACTTTATTCAGTGGTAAACGAACTTGTTGCTGAAGGCAATTTTGGCATAATTTTGAAATATCTATTGAGGAAGGATGTTGCCATTTTAAAAGTGCTGACCTAGATTTTTAAAGTGGAATTCGATAAAGTGGGGTTTGCTTGTACTGAAGTATATCCAGGTGAAAATGCGTTTCGTGTTGCTAGTAAAAGACATTGAGAAAGGGGTGGGGAAGGGAAAGTTGAGAGAGAGAAACAGACAGGCACCAACTGGCTATAGCTTTAATCTGAATCTGAGGAAAAGACTATTCCTTTCTTCCTTCAGGACACTGTCTTATCCAGATACTTGGTATCACTATTTATCTTTCAGTGATCACTTCTGTGGGACTAATTCAAACCAACCAAATTCATTGCCTAATGCATTACTCAAACACTCTGTATATAGACAGTTTCCTTGTGTATTTTGAATCAGTCATGACTTTTGGATGATCCTAATGGTTATTTCCTTCTCAGGGTAAGGAGGACTGATTACACCAGCTACTTGGCTAAGAAACCAAAACCAGTAATTGCCATTTAAGACCCTTACCATAAAATATATATATATATCTGTAATTATATCCAAAATAATAAATATTCTAGACTTTATATTATCCCTAGAAATGACTAAGAATCACCAATTTCCCATTATATAAGAATTCTGACATTTTTAATGCAATTAACTAAAAACTATTAATGTTTACTTGAAAGAGAGAGTGAGAGCAAGCATGAGTGGGGGAGGGGCAGAGAGAGAGGGAGAGAGGAAGAATCCGAAGCGGGCTCCAGGCTCTGAGCTGCCAGCACAAAGCCTGATGCAGACCTGAACTCCTGAATTGCTAGAACATGACCTGAGCTGAAGTTGGATGTTTAACAGATTGAACCTCCCAAGCTCCCCTTAATGAAATTAATTTAAACATGGTGCTATATTTTCTATATTTATATGAATTTGTGTGTGTGTGTGTGTGTGTGTGTGTGTGTGTGTGTGTGCATTTAGAATGAAGGACATAAAGGGGTTTTTGAAAACTTCAACTGCTTCCCACTGTACTTATATAATGGTTAGCTGTATATAGTTGTGAGTTCTCTCTGAGCTGCTCCTCATCTCCTGTCTTCCTGATTCTGTATATTGGAATGAGCTTCTTTTATATACATTGGGTTCTTTATAGATCGCTTGCATTCTTCTATCAGAAATTTTACAAAAGTTAGAGAGACTAGTTTTCCTGTTTGCAGCACTTAGACATTGATAGTAGTGTTGTTGACTATTTAAGGTCTGTTTTTCTCAGTCCCAGGAATTATTTCTACGACATGGTGAATGCACTTGCTCCCCAAGTGCACCCCCACAAATAGTCCCTCTCTCTTTCCCTCCTTTCTTTTCTAAAGCTGTGTTCCATATATTTTCTCTAGTGGTAGCTTTATTTTAATGTTTGTTTATATTTGAGAGAGAGAGAGAAAATGAGAGAATGAGAGCATGAAAGCAGTGGAATGGCAGAGAAGGGAAGACACAGATTCCAAAGCAGGCTGCAGGCCAAGCACAGAGCCCAATGTGGGGCTCAAACTCACACACTAGGAGACATGATCTGAGCTGAAGTTGGATGTTCAACTGACTGAGCCACCCAGGCGCCCCTCTCTAGTGGTAGTTTGAAAACCTTGCCGTCCAATTTCCCCAGTCATAGAAATTTTGCCTGGCAGATTATTATACTTGAAAAGGCCTCCACCCTAGGAAAGAAGTGATTGGCATTCGGATAGTAAACAAAGAAAATATCTTGTTGTGAACAACACCAATAGCCATGTGGGCATTAGTGCTAGTAGGTTATCCAAGGCATAATCTTCCCTGGAGGGTCCTAGAAATTCACTACCAGTAGGTCACTCTAGGTGACTCCTCACTTCTTAAGGTGATATGCCACTTAATACCCAATTTATCAGGACATAGAAAATCTGTCACACATTGATCCCTAACTGAATAGATGGCAGTTTATTAGAATCTCTTATATTCCACAGGCATTTTTACTAAAGTCAATTCTAACCACCTTATTTAGTCTAAATAGATCACATGTGCTTTTCTTGATATGTACTTGTTATTGACACCCATGCACTTATAATGTTCTTTCTTGGCAAGTTACTTTAAAGAAGTAGGATACTTCTCCCATGGTTGGCTGTGTATGTTTCTACTAGAGTGTCTTTGGAGAGTGACATTTTCAAATTTGGTGCCCTGTTTCTGAAGGTGTATTCTAGTGAGTACCAGGAAACTCCTGAATACTAATTATACTTAAAACATTTCTCTTCTGACCTTTTTTTCACAATGGAAAAATAATAGTTTTATTGTATTCCCCAGGCAAAATGGGCAACATACCCAATTCGTAGCAACAATTATATTCCAGTTGGTTCTAAGAGGCATGATTTTTTAACAAACAAAAAAGCTCATAAAACCAGCACACGTGTATGATAAAGGTATTAAAATGTTACAGCACTAAAAGTAGTCACTGTTTATCATATGTTGTATTGTTTGTCAAATATGACATGGGCTTTTCCAGGCCAGTCCATTGTCTTTGCAATTATTGACTAAAGAAAGGTAAATGCATTTCTGCAATTTTAGGCTCAAGTTGATTCAATAGAAAGTAATTTCTCTCACAGAGCAGGTGTGGTTAAGATATAAATCTCAAGTTAGAGATAGTATTGGTGGCTATTTTTCATATTGGAATATGAAGCCAGGCCATGTGTATGTACATGTATATATATAGTGTGTGTATATATATAAATTTATTAACGTTCAAAATTTTTAAAAAGACACCAGAGAGCAAAGAGGAAATAATTTACTTTTTAATTTTATATTTGTTTTATTTTAAATAAATTATTAATATTTCCTTCTGCAATATATCTGTTGATAGTCCTGCCTTCTTATAAAATGTCTAAATAATTCTATTTTCCATTTAAGTAGATGACCATTCCTTTGACATAGATTACACCTCATATTAATATAAAATGTTTGCATGAGATTTTTTACTTTTTAATTTTTTTAATGATTATTTATTTTTGAGAGAGAGAGAGAATGAGCAGCAGAGGGGCAGAGAGAGAGGGAGACACAGAATCTGAAGCAGGCTCCAGTCTCTGAGCTGCCAGCACAGAGGCTGATGTGGGGCTCCAACTCATGAACCGTGAGATCATGATCTGAGCCAAAGTTAGATGCTTAATAGACTGAGCCACCCAGGTGCCCCCTATATTTGCATGGAATTTAAGTCTACTTCTATTTTATAATGAGTAACGAAATCTTTCATTGAATGTTAAGTAAATGTTGTCAGATATAGTTTTGAGAAAAATGTAGATATTTTCCTCCTCCAAGAATGTACAGGCTATGTAATCTGTACATAAATACTGTAAGAGGCGTCATTTAAAAAGTTGCAGATTAAATTCTGTGGAAGTTCTGAAGAAATAGGGAGGGATTAGAAAAGAATTAACATTTCACATAAACCAAAGATGATATATTAAGATAGAAGCATGAAGAACATAGAGCAAAATTGAGGAACTTGATCAAATTCATAGCAATAAGATTTCACAAGGAGTTTGTTCAATAGAGAGACACCCAAATTCTGAGTAGAATGTTCATAGTTGACCCTTTCACACTTTGCCTTCCGTATGTTAACTATTGTGTATTTGGTATTAAATTGGATCTGCAGTGGCCAGTGGGTGTAATGGAAGACATCATATTCAATTAAAAGAGATCCATCAAGTGTTTTGTATACACAGACATTATTCTAGGTGCTACAGAAATAAACATAAGCATATATTTTCCATATCTCCATGACTATGCTATGAAATGAGCACTGTTGATGCCAGAATCAAAGTATGCCGGCTAACAGTGTTGTTACTTCTGGGTTAGTTCTATTTACAGACTGTAGGCTGAAGAGACATATTCCATTGTAATATCATTCCCAAGGTACATATAAAAAGAGAATATAGTTGTAACAAAATGGGATGATACATCTCACTCTACTTGGTAAAATGGGCTAAAGCCCAGACATACACAACACGTCCCTGAAAGACCGTGTTTGACATATCTGGCATACAACTCCCACACGACACTTTTTCCTCTGTATATGAATAGATTACTTGAAAGACTTGATGTTTGGAGTTACTCACCATAAAAGGAAAGATAGATAGTAATTTTAGCTGTGACACTTCTCCAGAAAATTAATTTTTTCTTAGTCTATCAAACTGCCTATGATAGGAAATTCAGATTCAACTTTTCAATTTTCTCCCAAGTTTTACCTCAGCTGCAGGAAAGAAGATTATGCTGAGACTCCTATTATGGTTATTTCTTGGATAAGTTTGGGTCCAATGCATTCTGCACCTAAGTAATGAATGGAGAGAAAGTCTAGTTTCACTCCAGACACATGAAATATTGAAGCCAGAGGAACAGGAGTTTCTAGCTGCTCCTATGGATGCTTACAGCTCTAAAATTCTGTATCCGAAAGCTTCTCTCTTCTCCCCAGATGCACCACCCATTTGGTACTGGCTTCTATACCACCAATGAGATCTCTCTGCAGAGGTGGGGCCCGAGCCTGGGGACAGTGATATGTAAGCCATATTTCCTGGGGACCTCAGTTCATTTCCTGCTGACCTCTGAGTAGAGAGCCTGTCATCTGCATGAGTAGGCCAAGAAAACAGAAGAGACAAATTAAATTCTTAAAATTTTAAAAGACTGGCTTCTGTGTAATATAATTTACCCATTTTAAGGTCCGAGCATGGCATCAATTTACCCGATTGATTTATTTTACTCTTGAAGCCTGCCCAGGTGCGGCTTCCTGATAATTTAGTGCTTTGTATTTGGTGAATAAAGCAGGCATAGGTATCTGGCCATGAACAGGTAGAATTGGAAAATCAAGCTACCCAAGAGAAATGGTGTTATGGTGTGTTTGTGAATTCAATTCAGTCAATTTATATGGACAAGGTACTCTCTTTGCTAATCTCTTCAAGTCTTTTCTACTAGAATGTAAATTTGATGAGGAATGAACTTTATCCTCGTCTCTGTAACTCCAAACTCTAGAAGAGAGGCTACCTAGACCAACAGGATCAGTATCACCTAGGAAATTGGCAGAAACTTGTTAGGATCAGAAGTGCAAATTTTCGTGCCCATCCCCTTGCCTACCCTATCAAGAACTCTGGAAATGGGGATACAACAATTTGTGCTATAATAAGTGTCCCAGCTGATGCAAGACATTACCGGGACATAGTAGACAAATGCCAAGACATATTAAAGGAATGAAGCAGCAATAGTGACATGAGAGAGTAAACATTTGCAAATGCATTACCTGCATTTGCAAAGCACTGATGAAAGATAGTTTTCTTACGATATGAGTTTTTACAATGTAAATAAGAAATAACTAGACTGATTTATTAAGAAACACAGTTTGTACTACTGTGGGAAAACTAATTAAAATTTCAGAGCCATCAGGAGCTATCTCTAACCCTATGCTGTCAGTAAATACCTGTTGCTCAGGGCAAGGATGCAGTTGTCTTGTACCCGCAGGTGGCCATTTAGCTTCTATTTAATCCTTTCATATATTGGCAGTTGTGGTCAGATTTAATTTATTTTGATTTTGTACATTTTTTTTTAGCTTAAAGAATAGTTTGCATTTCTCAAACAAAGCTAACGTTTATGAAGACTTGTGTGAGGAACACTGAGCAGCTGGTCCTGCTGGTAATAGGAGAAAGAAGCATCCTAGCTTTTGGTGGTCAACAGCAAGCTGTCCAGTTCTTGAGATGTTGCTCAGCAATCATCCGTGTATTTTTGTCAGGTCTGTCAAAGAACTTATTTACACTGGTCAGCTTATGGTGTCCACTTTTTTATTGTAATTGCAACTGGAAAATAAATTTGTTGTATCTGATACTCTCCAGCCTCTCTCTACCTTCACTTCTCCCCCTCCCCTTAGACAGTGGGGTCAACACCATAATTTGATAACATAATTTTTTAGGAATTAAATTCTTAAGTTACAATAAAGTAGCATGTAATATTATAAATAGAATGGATAGTCTACAACTATTAAGTACAGAAATTTTGAAATGGATTGTAACTGATGGCAAAGTCTTTTATAACTTTTTCTAATAGAGTTGAGAATCCAATTTGTTGAAACTAGTTAGGTATTTCTTAATTATTCTGCTCAGTGAACAGAACTGAGCAAATAGCACTGAACATAATCTGTTAGTTAAATCAGAATTTAGACAACTGAAAATAGATTATATTTGCATTCCAAATCAAATCACATATTTATTCAGAGCATACGGTGTACAGATTACCATGTTAAAGTGCTGGTGGGAAATTTAATGAGTATTGGAAACCTCTTCTGACCCCAAGAATTGGTACAAAATGTGAACTCAAATACATTGAGAATTGTAACATCTGACACATTGTTAATATAGGACAGATTTTTTTAAGTTAATTTATTTAAGCAATCTCTACACAGACATGAGTGGCTCAAACTCATGACCCTGAGATCAAGAGTGGCTCCACCCACTGAGCCAGCCACGGGCCCCAGGACAGTTCTATTTTTGTTTGGAAAGGGAGGGTTTCCTGAAGTGTAAGTTCGATGTAGGGGCACCTGGGTGGCTAAGTCAGTTAAGTGTCCGACTTTGGCTCAGGGTATGATCTCATGGTTCACGGGTTCGAGCCCTGCATCAGGCTCTGTGCTGACAGCTCAGAGACTGGAGCCTGCTTTGGATTCTGTCTCTGTCTCTCTGTCTCTCTCTCAAAAGTAAATAAACATGTAAAAATTTAAAAACATGTTCAATGTATCCACAATGGTTGGCATGCCAGTAAAGACTACCAAATATGTTGAATTGGGCTATATGAAATTGTCTTTTTATAGGTCAAAAATCAGAGAATATCACCAATTTTATATGGCTCAACATAATACTGTTTTAAAAGTTTGCCCTACATTTTCTGAAACACTATGCCTTACGTTTAGTTAATATCCCTATTAGTTCTGTGGATGACTTTGATAAGTCTGCATAATTTCTGTTTAGTTGCATTCTTCACTCCATAATGTACTTTGAAAACATATGTGTGAATATTTGAGGAAGATTTTGAGTGCCTTATTGCATCACAAATTAATAGTATTGGGTGGCTCTGAAGAGTTGTTTAAGCTTCGAAAAATATATAATCTTCTAAGAGAATAATTTGTCAAATAAGAGGAGCTCAACGCATAGGTGACATATTACCCTGCTTAACATTTAAGTTTTACCTAGATGTTATAAAATTGATGTAAGCGATTTAGAAAATGTTTTTATACTCATTCTTACAGTAAAATAACTTCAATTATATCATATTTGACTTTGAATTTCACATATTGACAGTTTTATTTTAGGGTCTCTTTCATCATTGTTTTGTGAATTGAATACATAAAAGTATGGAATTTAATTTTTAGAAATACTAGCAACCTATTTTAATATCCAACTTGATAAAATTATCAGTGCATCGTGGAATTTGAGACTTTTGAGAATTTGTCTCTAGGTTCTTTATTTTTACTTTGTTTATAAAGGTAAAAAGTAGAAGTGCCTGGGTGGCTCAGTCAGTTACGCATGGGACTCTTGACATCTGCTCAGATAATGATCTTATGGTTTGTGAGTTCAAGCCGCACATCAGGCTCTGCTCTGACAGTGCAGAGCCTGCTTGGGATTTTGTCCCCTTCTCTCTCTGCCACTCCCCCCCCACTCACACTCTCAAAAATTAAATAAAAATACACTTAAAAGAAAAAATAAAAAGTAAATAGCTAGCTCAGAGATTGAGGTTAGAACAAACCTTCCCACATCTGGTCCAAAGAATATTCCCTTAATTCAGGTTTTAGACCATATACTTTTCTTTACAATTATATTTTAAAATCACCATAGGGGATCCTGGGTGGCTCAGTCAGTGAGACATCCAGCTTCGGTCAGCTCGTCATGATTTACGGCTCAGATCAGAATATATTTTTATTTATTTTTGAGAAAAAGAGACAGTGCAAACAGAGGAGGGTCAGAGAGAGAGGGAGACACAGAATCTGAAGCAGGCTCCAGGCTCTGAGCTGTCAGCACAGAGCCTGACGCCGGGCTCAAACCCGTGAACCATGAGATCATGACCTGAGCCGAAGCTGGACACTTAACCAACTGAGCCTCCCAGTTAATATGTTCATGAGTTCGAGCCCCACGTTGGGAGCTGTGCTGACAGCTCAGAGCTTGGAGCCTGCTTCAGATTCTGTAACTCCCTCTCTCTCTGACCCTGTCCCACTTGCTCCCACTCTCTCTCTCTCAAAAAGAAAAAAAAAATCCACCATAAAAGTTAATGATGAAACTTCAACAATGTTTTGAATGTTTTGTTCACTTGATTAAATTTCATACAATAATTCTGTACATCACTTACCTCTTTTGTTTAAAACCTTTGCTGACTTCCATTTCCTTAAAATAAATATCAAATTGTTTTGATTCATTATCAAGGTCTTTTAAGTTCCAGCTTCCACCTATCTTGCAATATTATTGCATAGAACTTTCATTCTATTCATGTTTATTGTTATTAAAACAAGAAATAAACCACAATGAAGTACCACCTCACATCCATTAGGGTGACCTACCACCAACAAAACAGAAAGTGTTGATGAGGATGTGTGAAACTTTGGAAATTGTTAGTGAGAACACAAAGTGTGGCAGCTGCTATGGAAAACATGGCAGTTCCTAAAAAAAATTAAAAATGGAATTACTGTATGATCTAGCAATGTCATTTCTGGATTTATATCCAAAAGAACTGAAAGTAGAGTCTCAGAGAGATATTTGAATACCTGTGTTCATAGCGTCATTCTTTACAGTAGCGGAAAGGTGGAAGCCATCCAAGAGTCTATTCACAGATGACTGAATACACAAGATGTGATTTTTACAAATACCAAAATGTTACTCACCCTTATAAAAGGAGATTATGACATGGTCTACAACATAGATGAACCTTGAAAATGTATCCTACGTGAAATATCATATCCCAAAAAGACAAATACAGTCTCCCTTTTCTTACAAGAGATGCTTACCGAAGTCAAATTCATAGACACAGAAAGTTAGAACAGTGGTTTGCAGAAGCTGAAGGTAGGTGGGAATGGGGCCTTACTTAATGGGGGTAGCATTTTAGTTTCACTAGATGGAATATTTGGGAGATCTGTGCCACAATGTCAGTGTGCTTAACACTCTCGACTTGAAACACTTAAAGATGGTGAGAGTTACTTTTAGCTTATGTGTATTTTACCACCATTTAAAAAAGCAAACTTTTTAAGGTTGCTTCTATCCCTGAAGTCAGCCCTCGTTAAATTTCCTGCTCTTTCAGGAAGCTTTCCCTGAGAAAACAAGCAGTGAATGATTTCCCTCTAATTGTGCATATTATTAGTAGTCTCTGCAGAGGAATTCACATCGCCGTCCACTATAATGCACAACAAACCAAACTGAAGTTTCATTGTTTGTTTTTACTAAAGGAAGAAATCAATATATTTTTAATATGTAGTATACAAAGTACGTGCACTTTGCATAATTTCTAAACATATATATGGAAACAGACAGGATGGATACAATATTTTACTGATGAGAATTCTGGTTAAATAACAGCTCTGGGAGATGGACTGTCTACACTGTGTCTCTGGCTTACTTTGGACAGTGCATGTCCCACTTCCACAATCATCTTATAGTCTTCTCAATGACAAGGCTTCTGTTTTAGATACTTATGTGTTTCTAATTCTACAACTGTGTGTGTGTTAAGGGGTGTCTGTCTGAATGGCTCAGTCAGTTAAGCATCTGACTTTATAGCTCAGAGCCTGGAGCCTGCTTCAGATTGTGTCTCCCTTTCTCTCTACCCCTTCCCTGCTGTCTCTCTCTCTCTCTCTCAAAATAAATAAATAAATATAAAATGACTAATAAAACATGAAAAGCATATGATGATCCTTGTCATACTCATGGATCCAATGATCCATATAAGAGTATGGAAAGAGTAAGGTGTTGGGCTTGGGAACAGGAGAGTGACAAAAGAGGAGGGAAGCGGTCGCATGCGGGGAAGGATCACACCACCAACTGTGCGTATGTCCTCCTCCAGTGATCCCATCAGTGCTCACTGTCACAAGCATCTCCTATTTAAAGCTCCGCACCAAGGAGCAGCAAGTTTAGCCACATTCAATTAGAACATAGGCAGAGTTCAAATGTGAGGTTATTTTTGATCTGGCTGTTTTTGAAGTACTTGTTTCAGGGAGTCAGCCTGGAACATTCAAAGCACATGGCGGCTCGCCGAGCAGTTCATATCAAAGTGCTTTCCCAATACATCCAGGGAAGGGTTTTTATTGACCGTTTCTCTGTTGTATTTTATGTCTCAGAGCATTTCAAAACATCATTCTGTAACAAAAAGAATTCTGTCTGCCTTAGGGCCAACTGACTCAGGATGCTGCAGACTCTGACAGAAAGGAAATGGCAAGCTACTGTTTTAACGTTTATTTTCCCTATTGCTCAAGTGTTCATAACAAGTTCTCGACCCTTTCCCCAGTCAGGACCCGTATGCCTGTGCTCTAGTCTTTTGAGGAGTTACTTGATCAAAACTCTACCCCCTATACCAGCAGTTGGTAACTTCCACGTTTAAATTTTGATCCAAATAAATAACTGGGGTATATGTAAAGTTCAAAGTCAATTTCTTTTCTGTATTTACGGGTTGTTTCTGCTCTTTGTTTGTTCATTTGTTTTGTTTTTTAGACTCCAAATTTAAGTAAAATCCTGGTTTTGCCTTCCTCTGTCTGACTTATTTCTATGACCTTAATATCCTGTAGGTCCATCCATATTGTCACAAATAGCAAGATCTCAGGCTTTTTGTTATGGAACAAATAAGTCAAAGGGATGAGAGGCACAACATAAGGAATGTAGTGAATGGAATCATGTTAGGGTCGTGTGGTGATAGATGGTAGCTATACTTGTGCTGAGCATAGCATAACGTATAGCGTTTTCCAATTGTATGCTGTGCACCTGACTAATGTAACACTGTATGTCGACTAGACTTCAGTAAAATAAAATTTAATTTTTAAAAATTAAATGTCCATAATCAAAGGAATGGTTACAAAAATTAGCATGCCATTTATAATATGTTTTTAGAGCACTGAAGTTTAGATTTCTACGCACAATATTTTTAAACAATTCCCTTAAAGCACTATCATCTAATAGTATGAGTTAATTTTGTGAACTATTGTATGCGGGTCATAGGAAATTTGATTGTGAGTTGATTCAGGTTATGAATCAGATGACTCCCATCTTTGATTTTCGTAGTTTCATGAAAATGTTCACAGGGTTTAGATAATACAAATATTTCCCAAATCTGATTGCATAAGTAGGAATTACTGAATTGTTTTGTGATTGACATATGAATCACCCAGCTTTACTGATATTGCTTTTGTTTTTCTGTTAATTTTGTTGCTAGTAGAGGAATCTGTGCTTATCAATCTTTTTGAAGCTGAGCTATACAGTGATGACTGGTGTTTAATTATTAAAATAATTCTAGAATTATAATTCCAGGCTGTCAAAAGTAAACATAAATCATAGTTTAAAAAATCTAAGATTTCCCTCTTATAATGTAGTTTAATTTTCATTCAGAATTGCTCTGTTTTCTCCAAAGTCCAAGACAGCATGAGAGAGATTTATCAAAGGGTAAGGAGCAGAATCTCTAGCTGTTCCTTGCTTCTTCAAAGCACCTTATTTAAGTGTAAACACCTGCATATTCTTGGAGAGGACAGCAATGGTATTTGCCTTCAGACTTTCAAATTTAGTGTGTCCAAGCATGTTATCATATTTAAACATAATTCTTTAAGTTACTGGAGACCCTGAAATGTTGAGTCCCTCAGAAAACTTTAATCTGTATATTATTGCTTTGCAGAGGGAAATTTAGTAAATTTTTCAATGAGCTTCCATATCCTAGATATATGACTGAATAAAAATAAATCTCTATACTTATTTCTGCTCCCCTAAGTCTTATGAATTGGTAACCTAGCTCAAAAAAAAAAACCCAAACAAACAAACAAAAAAAAACAAAAAAAAACCCCACAACTTTCTTACTTCTTCCATCATTACTACCATGAATTTTTAAGTCCAAGATGACATATCAGTTTCCATTTTGACAGAAATGAATGCTCGATATTTTTTCTTGGTTTTTTTTCTAGGTGATCACTTATGGCTACAGAGATTAGCTTTTTTATGTATAAATCAGACTTCTCAAATTGCTTCCTCAAAAGGCACCAATTACTTACTATTAAATTATTTGATATAATAAATTCTGTGATTTAACTACATTTTATGAAAGCTTACCTGGGTTGATACTTTTAGTGTATATTTATTGGCAAATTCAGATTAGAATCAATACTCTCTTTAAATCATCCATTGATGAGTTTTGTAACTATATGTACACATTCTACATAAGAAAGTCCATAATATTCTGTTAAATTACTGATAATATAAAACTTACCTTACAAATTACCATAAACCTAAGAAATTAAACCTAAGTGATTAAAATATAAATTTAAAATAGAACTAGTTATCTACAGCCTTAAACTATGACTTATAGCATTATAGTATATCAATTTCATGTATGTGAAGGAAAATGAACTAATGAGGAAAACAATAGGCTTTAAGCTATTTTACTATTATCTAGGAAAAAATATATTATTGATAATGTACTGTTATGTGCCTAATATATTAATCACAATATTCATCATTTTCTCATGCAAATTTGATGAATTATGTATGTTTGTATTCTCAATCTTTTTTTTCTGTTCACTCTTAGGATATTTGGATGATGATATTCATAATTAAAATTATAATCTATTATAATAATCGGTAAGAATTCAGGGCACCTGGGTGGCTCAGTCAGTTGAGCATCCAACTCTTGATTTTTTCTCAGGTCATGACCTCACACTTTGTGGGATTAAGCCCCATGTTGGGCTCTGCTCTGACAGCATGGAGCCTACTTGGGTGTCTCTTTCTCTCTCCCTCTCTTTCTGCCCCTCCCCCTTCACATGTACTCTCTCTCTCGAAATAAATAAACTTTTAAAAATCTGTAATAAATCAAAATATATATATAACTTTACTTGTAGCTTTACCATAAATCTTTTGCAGACTAAACCAACATGAACCTGTAATTCATAAGATGAGAAGTAAAAACACAGTGGACATTTTTATTGTATTTCTATACAATAGAAATTTCTATATAGAAATATTCCAGGTCAGAAAACACTATTAAACGACAAATTTTTTTGTATCTAAGTTATGTTTTTGATCTTACTGTTTTAATAAAATTACCCAACTAACCACAAATCTGGGTATAGCGGCCTAGCTAAGTTTAAATACCACGTAAGCTCTAGAGGTGCTATTTTCTGTGGGTGGTCATTACAAAAATACTATATGGCAGGTATATTATGCACTATATACGCAGGAAAAGCAGTGAGAAGAAGTCAAAAAAACTCTTAGATGACACTGGTGGATTTTGAACTCAGGTTCTTATTCTATTACTTTTTTTTAATGTTTATTTATTTTGAGAAAGACAGAGAGTGCGAGTGGGGGGAGGGTAGAAAGCGAGAGGATCCCAGGCAGACTCTGCATTGCCAGTGCAGAGCCCAAACTGGGCTTGAACTCATGAAACTGTGAGATTATGACCTGAGCTGAAACCAAGAGTCTGATGCTTAACTGACTGACCCATGAGGCACCCCACTTCTTTTTAATCCAGATAAACAGAACATCAATAAGCTTTTGCTGTTAAGTTAACCTCCCCAAAAGTGCCTTAAAGCCACTTGTGGTCTGGACTGAATCAGCTGCATTCTGCTGACTCACACTGTGTCTTTGCTGGTTACTCAGATGAGGCTGAATGGCCGCATTCACATGTCTGGCCATTGGCTGGATGCCTTCTGGATCAAGGAGGATACTAGGCCGTGTGCCTCTTATCCTCTCGCTGACTAGGTCAGCCTTGCACTCATGGTGATCTCACAGTTTGAAGCCCCAACCTATAAATGTTGTCCAAGCATCTGTTTGTGTTACCTTTTGCAATGTCCCATTGGCCAAAGCAACAAGTCACATTGCCAACTCAATCAAAGGGTGAGGAACTGAACCCCACATTAGTGATTTGATCATTGAATAACAAATTTAGTGGTCTGAAACAACATGCATTTATTATCTTTCAGAGTCCATGGATTAGGACCTCAGACAAGTCTTGGGTGGATCTTTTGCTCAAGGACTCATAAAACTGCAGTCAAATATGGGCCAGGGACAAGGTCTTACATGAGGCTTAGGGCTCTCTTCCAAATCACTTGATTGTTGACAGACTCATTTCTTTGAAGATATACAATTCATGGTCGTTTCTTTCTTTAAGACCAGTAGGAGCGTGCTGCTTTATCTTTTAACTTAACTCTACATGTTACTTATAACCCCTAGTTAAAAATCAGAGACATCTATCTACAAACTAGAAAACACAAGAAGTCAATAGGTTTAAATTTGTAAATGGAGTGGTACCTTTATTCCTACTTGGTTTGGATCTGCACTTAATACCCTTATTAGTTTGTGCCACCCTATTGCTAGGCTAATATTTGGCACACCACACACTACTATTTTCTCAAAGTGACTGGAGAAAATAGGAGTTGATGGCTTCACTTAAGTTAAATAGCTAGAGCTCCAAGGTTTAAAAGCCTTGCTGTACCCACAGATTTCTGGCATCTTTACCCTGGTCTCTAATAACTGACGAGGTGAACTTTAGACTCACCATATTTAAGCTTGCCTCTAACATATTTATTCTTTCAATGATAGCATCTTTTTCATTCAGTTGGGTATCTTCCTCTTTTCTGAGAGGACTCAAAGAATCATTTTAAAATTACTAGAAAAGTTCTGCTTCTGTGAAGAGAGGTTAGACATAACTTTCCCTATATACTTATATAAAGTATGTATACTTATATATATGTGTGTGTGTATATATATATATATATAAAGTACATATAAAAAGTGTATATATAACAAAGTATATATAAAACAAAATAGGAAGTGTCTGAAACCTAGAGAGAAGATAGACTGGCTAGTGACCTCAGGAACCAAGGAATCACATGTAGGTGAGTTCCCTGGATTTTCTTTTGGCTTCATATATCCAGAACTTAGAGTTGAAGAAACCAGAAATCTTGGAAACACCAAGGGGTACAGACCAAAAAAAAAAAATCCTAACAAAAGCTTTTTCTCTGTCTAGCCGAAAAACAATGAAAAGATCAACCTAGGAAGACCAAAAACTTTTAGATAATAATTGCTCTACTGGAGCTAGAAAACAAGTGTAGTCAATCCTCACTTAAACCAATAGGGCCAAGTGGTCAGCCTAGACTTTGATCATTGCCAAATGATGATGCAGCACCCCTACCATCTGTGAGGGGGCTGTCAGAGAAGCGGAGTAGGGTACTGTGACTTTACCCCCAAGGAGGGGGATGAGCCCACATCCTCAACCTTCATTAGGGGTGCCAGTGCAGACCATTCAGTGAGCTTAGACTTCTACTCCTACTGGAAATACTGAGGCACTCACCTGCTTCTCATTGGAGTGGCGTAAGAGGAAGCCTATGTAAAGCCAGCTTTCATTATCACCTGATGGTAACGAGACCCCTCCACACTGTTGTCAGTGGAAGCCACAGGAGCAACAATGATGAGGCACTCATCAGCGGTGGCATACTAGAGAATAGAAACTCCCTACCCACTCAACAGCAACCAGGTAGCATAAACCTTTGGCAACAACCAAATTGGATGATGAAGCTGGACTTCTGACACCATTTGGCACAAGATAGTGACTCCCTTAGTTTCCCTGCCAGAGCAGTGTCAGAGTAGCTAAAACAGAAAATTGAGATCATACCCATTGCTGATGTTATTATTTTATAAAAATAATACCCCAAATGTCTAGGTTTTAGTAAAACTGTTCATCATTCCAACAGCCAGGAAAATATCTACCTGAATGAAAAAGAACCAATAGATACTAACATTGAGGCAATGTTCTGTATTTTGATGATCACAACCAGGATATTGACATGGTATATTGTATTCTAGTTTTGCAAGATGTTGCAGTTTGGCGAAATGGGGTAAAACGTGCACAGATCTTTATTATTTCTTGCAACTATGTAAAAGAATCTAAAAGTATCTCAAAATAGTTAAAAATAATGGAAGATGTTTAAATAAAATACCTTCCAAGGATTGTGGAAAATACTGAAAGATATGACTCCCATTTAGTATTTTGAAATTGAGTATCTTGAAATAATTTGAAATTGTATTTGAAATTAAATTGAATTGAATTATAAGTATAATTTTAATAATATAAATATATACTTATCAATATATAAAAATATAACTATCATAAATATAATTTATCATGATAAATATATGTTATAAATAAATATACTCAACTGGTGTTGGGAAACTGTTCATAAGGGCACTGACACTACTGAGGTCCAGTGGTGAAGACCTGTGGGTCTGTCATCACACGACTCAGAAAAGAGAGCTGAAACTGGTTCTTGGGCATGTGCAGGCAGCCAGAGAGCTAAGGGCTCATGGTCTTTCAAGGGGGATGAGCAAACCTCCTCTCAGCCTCTTGGGAAGGTAATTACAATGGACAGTCTTCTTTGGGTGGTGAGTAAATGAACAGTCATCTGGGAGATACCAGATATTCTCTAGCCTTGGAGAATACTGGATTCAGGCAAAATAGCATAAAAACTGAGACAGAGCTTGGGAATTCCACAAGGCACTAGAAGAAGCGAAAACAAAACCATTCCCACAAGGATAAGTCCATCACCTAAGAAACATGGAAAACAAAACCTTAAAAATAAATTTCATTGAAGTAGATTTACAGGGAAAAGAAAGAATTCAAACCACTTAAAGAAAAGGGTGTATCAGCAGATTCAACTGAAGTTGTAAATTTCTTCCCAAGATTTAGAAATAACAGTTCCCCATGGAGGTTTTAACTTAAATTCGTTGCATATAGTTGCATCTTATGTGAAGTTAGAGAAAGATAATGAATCATGAGCAACCAAAATATTTGCAATGTTATGTTTTAATATTTTAAAGAACCTTGAATAAAATGATTAAATGCCATTAATGTTGAGAACTGAATATATGGCTATTTGTTATGTTTCTCTTACGTTTGTGCTTTAAACTTTTAGAAAAGCAAAACTCAAAGACTTGTAGAGCGCTGGTTTAGCAGGAGTACCTGACTTATGGTGCAGTGGGTCTTCCACTCCTTTACGAGGTAGAGCAGAAGAACCAAGAACACAACTTACTATAAAATGTCACTCTGCTCAGGTTGATGGAATTTGCGTAACAATACACTTTCCCGAAGGCATCTCAAAGGTTTCAATATGAAACAGATTTTCTTTGCAGGAATATGTATATTGTATCAACAAATTCCTCTGAGGATGAATAAAAAGGACCTATAAATGATAAACAACGTTTAAAATCCACAAAAGTATAGCTCTGCAAAGCTGAGATGTACACCACCATGCAAGATAACTAACAAATTATTTAAGAAAGAGTGACATAAAGGGAACAATGAAAATTTATATAGAGAAGTGGGAAATGGAGGCCCAGTTTCCCACTGGCTATTCCCTTTTTGGCCCTTTTTGAATAGCTTAAGATAGAACATAAAAAAAAATAGCTTCAAATGCTTAAAAATATAAAGAATTTGCTTTGTTTCCTTACATAAGTATTTTAAGCTTTTATTTAAATTCCAGTTAGCTAACATAGAGTATGAGTTTAAGCTTTACAATATTGTGATTCAACACTTATATACAACTCCCAGTGCTCATCACAAGTGCCCTTCTTAATCCCCATCAGCTGTTTCACCCATCCCCCTGCAGACTTCCCCTCTGGTAACCATCAGTTTGTTCTCTATAGTAAAGAAACTGTTTCTTGGTTTTCCTCTCTCTTTCTTTCCCCCTATGGTCATTTGTTTTGTTTCTGAAATTCTACATCCTCAGATAACTTTTATTTAAATATTGTCCTTGAATCTGTCCAACAAAATGCTGATGCCATCGTTGACATTATAAAGGTATTCTGGATTTTATGAATTCAGAATGTGGAATATGCAGAGAGCTTTTTGGACACTATAAAAATATTTAACAGAAGGTCAAACAATAGGGAGAGAAAATCTCAATGTCAATAGTTTTTAGTACCTCATGGCCTAAGATGTAAATTAGCTTGCCAATTAGTTCAGAAGCCTTTACTGTTCTATGACTAAAAATTTTATAGATAAATGCATGGCCCCATTATCGCTGACAATCTTACGAATATATAATAGGGAAGTAACAGAAAAACATTTTCATTGTTAATCTGTTTATACATTGGAAACCCGGATTTGCCATATTAATGGCAAATCTTTCCAGATCCAAATCAGAAAGAATAAAACTACCCAGATCTACCCAGAAAAAGGTTGGGATATTACACAGAATAGAGGTGTGTTTATAGAACTCTTCCTGAGAAATCAAACAGCACACTTGGGCTGATTGATAAAAACACAGTCAGATTTTCCTAACTAACAGAATGATAAAAAAAGGAAGGGGGAAAAAGGATGAGATAATATTTCAAACCTCTAATCAAAAACATTCTCAAGCTCCAATGTAGAACTCTATGGTCATATATTTTTTGAAAAAAAAAGATTCACTTCCTAAATCATTAATTATGTGTTTGTTTTGTATCTAATTTCTAATACCCTCTAGAAAGCAAGTATTTTGAGCATACACATGGATAAAAGATACCAAAAAGAAGCTCTTAGACTTATAGGAGAACATAGGACTTGTGCTTCTACAGAGGATGTAGAAAGTTCCAAAAGAGAGTTGATCCCACTTGAATACTGTCACTTTAACACACAGAAAAAAATCTAATAATATAAAAATTTATAATTTTTCTTTTCAGAAAGCTATAGTATGAAAAAAATAAACTGAATTCCAGAAAGACAAGACCTCTCCACTGTGGAGAGTCCACACGAACTGTATCAGAACATGTGAGAAAAAGATAGCTGCTTTCTAAGCAATAAAAGCCAGGACATTTTCTGAGTTACTAAAGCCCAAGTATGGGAATAAGTTCAGTGTGAGACACTTGGGAGCCCCAGGCATAAAAGGGAGTTTGGAGCAAAGCAAAGACAGGAGAGACCCTCAGAAGTGCAGAACTGTTAAGCCTCTTGGGGAAGCACAACAAACCTTTACATCCCCAAGGAAATACCTTGCTTTGGGGGAAGGGAAAAGTAAAATGAAAATTAATTTGCTCTAGGGCACAGATTGCAAACCCTCTTGCGCCTTAGCAGTGTCCTTCTACAGCTGAGGTAGAAGGAAAATCTCTCTGTGGCAGCAGGGCGGGACCTGTCCAGAGCAGAGGAACCGATAGAACTAAATCACCTCTAGAGAAGGGCAAGTGACACTCACATACCCAGGAGCAATCACAGATAGAAGACAGGCTTTGGCCACAACTGAGAGGAGACACAATGCTCAAGAGGACGTGCCTACAGAGCCTAAGCAATATAACTAATAAGTCATTTGTGGAGATAAAATGATACCATAAAACAATTCAATTCGAAAACAAAAGAAAAAGGAATGGGAAATAGATGGGCAAATAGGAAGCAGCGGAATACAACATGTGCACACACCTAACAATCGAACTTTAATAAATGTAAAGGAACACTTTATAGAACTGATAGGAAAAATAAATCTACTCTTACAGTTGATGACTTCAACATGGTCTCTTAATAATCAATAGAACCAGCAGTCAAGAAAATCAGAAGACCTGAAAACACTATTAGCCAACTTGAAGCAATTGACATTTTTCAAACATACCACTACCAAGAGCACAATGCACATTCATCTTAAGTAACTATGGAACATTGACCCAGGTAACTTGTATTTTGGAACATTAAACAAATGTGGACAGAATTGAAATCATATAATGTATATTATCTATTAGCAAATAATTTAAACTGGAAATTGATAGCAGAATGACATATGGAACGTTTCAGAAATATATGGAAATTAAACAACACATTTCTAAATAAACCATGGATCAAAGTGATAGTCACCAGTGAAATTAAAACATATTTCGAATTAAACAAAATTAAAGTCAAACTTTGGGGATACCACTAAAGCAGTCATAGGGTAAAAATTATGGAATCAAAGGCTTATATTTAAGAAAAAAGATTCAAATCAATATTCTAAGCTCCTACTTTAAAAACATAGAAAAAGAAGTATAAATAAAACACAAAATATGCAGAAGGGAGAGAAGATTAAAAAATAAGAGTTGAAATAAATTAAAAACAAAAAACTAGAGAACATTTAAGAAATCAAAAGATAGTTTCTTGAAAAGGTAAAACTCTACCCACACTGTCCAAAAAAGAGAGAGAGAAAGAAGACAGACATAATTTTAGATGTTATTTAGAAGTAGAATCAGTATGTTGTGAAAAATTCATTTTAATGAAATTGATAATTTAAATGAAATAGACAAATTTTTTCAAAGAAAAAGATGACCAAAACTTAACTAGAAGAAATGTATACCCCAAATAATCCTTTATATTTTAAAGTAATTTAATTTAAAATTAAAAACTTTCCACAAAGAAAACTTTCCGTAGAGATGACTACACCAGCAGGATATTCTACACCAAATCATCCAGATCATGGAGAAAGAAGGAACACATTCCAACCCATTTCAAGAGGTTAACATTATCTTGATAGAATTTAATGCATTAATTGGAAACAACAAAACATCATGAGTAAAGTCCAAAATTTAAATAAACAGAGATATGCATTATGATAATGGATCTGAAGACTCCATATTGCTAAACCACTATTTATCTGCCAAATTATTTAATAGATTTCACAGAATAACAAAATGCCCACAGTTTTGTTTTTGTCTGTCTGTTTTGTTTCAGTTTTGATGTCGTTTTGGTAGAAGTTTACACACTGATTCTAAAAGATGTGGAAAAACAAAGTAATTTAAACAGCCAAAACAATTTTGAAAAAGAAAAAAAAAAGTTGGAGGATTTTTACAACCTGATTTCAATATTTGAGCTAGCTTTTAATGATATCTGTGCAAATTGATGAAAAAATTACAAAAAAAAATTTTTGAGGAAGCTCTCTAGCTATTTTCACATATTAGTCTGTTTTTGGTCCTAGCCTATTTATCAGTTTCTGTGTAACTTAGAAAATATGCTATCAAATATGAATATCAAGCAAGACTGAGAAGAATGGATCCTTCTGCAGTAATATACTGAGACTCAGACTTATTAAAATAAGCCATGGAGTAACTTTGAAGAAACAAGTTTTGAATGAATAGAAACATTTATAAGCCAGTCAGAGAAAGACAAAAATCATATGATTTCATTCATATTTGAAATTTGAGAAATACAATAGATGAACATAGGGGAAGGGAAGGAAAAATAAGAAATGCAGAGATGAAGGAAAACCATAAGAGACTCTCTTAAATACAGAGACCAAGCTGAGGGCTGCTGGAAGGGAGGTGGGTGGGGGATGGGCTGAATGAGGGATAGGCATTAAGGAGGGTCCTTTTAGGAATGAGCACCGGGTGTCATTTGTAAGAGATAAATCATTGGGTTCCATTCCTGAAACCAAGGCTATGCTGTATGTTAACTAACTTGAATTTAAATTGGAAATATAAAAATAATCTTTAATTTTTTAAAGAAACATTTATTAAGATATAATTTACAATATGCTAGATAGAGACATTTGTGAGGGTTACTATTAATGTATTAATGCAAACTTGTTTAATGGGAATATCCTGATAAAGAGATGCAACCTTGGAACAGAGAAGGTAGTAATAGATAATTATGTAAAAAAGAAAATGATTGAAGAAATTCAGATATTTAATTTGAAGAAAGTGAAACATTGCTGGTTCAGAGAGATGAACATTTTAAAATACGAGGGTTTGTTATATGAGAGAGAAATGAGATTTTTGAAGCTGTCATAAACACAAACTTTCAAAAGATACAGATGACACAACCAGGAGTACAACTCATATTTGTTGAAGGAATTTGAACTTGGCAGCAATGACAGACTGTCCTACCAAGCAGAGCCTCCACAGGAGACCTTGCATAAGAAAAGGTGTCTGTTTTGAGAATAGTTAACAGGGTAAGGGATCATTCCAGAATGCCAGTACTTTGAAAAAGGCTTTTATTCTTTTTTATATAAAATAACTAAATAAAAAACTGAATGCAATCATACTCTTTATTCATATTAAAATACTGATAAACCAAGAGAAAGGGACCCGGGCACTGTTGGTGAGAATGCAAATGAGTGCACACACTATGGAAAGTAGTATAGAGATTCTTCAAGGAATTGAAAATAGAACTACTATATATTTACCCCAAGAATACAAAAACACTATTTTGAAAGGATATATGCACACCTATGTTTATTGCAGCATTACTTGTAATAGCCAAATTATGGAAAGAGCCCAAGTGTTTATTGATAGATGAGTGTCCATACAGGATAGACTATTTATTCAGCCATAAAAATGAATGCAACTTTGCCATTTGCAGTAACATGGATGGAGCTAGGAAATATAATGCTGAGCAAAATACGTCAGTTGGAGAAAGATAAATACCATATGACTTCACTCATATGTAGAACTTAAGAAACAAAACAAAGGAAAAAACGAGAGAGGGAGAGAACGACAAACCAAGAAATGGATCTTAATCACACAGAACAAAGGGATGGTTACCAGATGGGAGGTGAGTAGGGAATATGGGTGGAATAGGTGAAGGGGATAAAGAGTAAACTTAGCTTTATGACCACGGACTGAGTAATGGATAGAATTGTTGAATACTGTGTTCTACATCTGATATCTAATATAACACTGTATATTAACTATCCTGGAAATAGAATTAAAAATATATATACTGCTAAGTTAAAAAACAATATTCCAAAGATACAAACAAATAAAAGGGAATTTAAAAGAGCTCCTTTCCCTAAACATATAACACATTAAGTCCTGTTTACAAAGAGAAACAAAATTTTAGTGAGTACAAATGTATTCTGCCATCTGGCTGGTTATGAATGTTGTCATTCTTTACAAAGGTGGTCCTTAGAATTATCTGCTAAACTCTAATTAAGGTAAACTCTCCTTAAACAAAATGATAACAGTCTTGTTTATATTGAGCCATATTGATCTGATGTGAATTACACAATTTATATCAAGATCCATGTGTCTGTGTGCATTTGCCTATGTGGATGTGTGGTGAGGGCATATCATTTCTTTAAAGTCCTTTGTTTGGAAACTGGTTACATTAAAAAAAAAAAAAACCAGTATCACCTAAGTTAATTGTTTACATTGCCTTATAATCTAACTTACTTGACTGAAGTAAACACCTTTGCAACATTGTCAATATTTCAGATCAAAATATCATTTAATAAGTAAACATCCTAGTTGTAACATCAGTCTTCCCAATTGACGTGCAACATCTCCTAACATTTCTCCCTTTAAAGCAAGACACATTTCTCCTGAGGAATTCTAGCCTTTTAGGAAAAGTTTGAGAAAGTGAAGATCAATTGTCAAAGGAACCGCTTCTTCGAAACATTATTACTTTCAAACTTACTGTTGTAAATTCAGCAGTAAGAGCCCCTGTATACATGATATCCTATATTCTGTAGGTATTTTTGTTCCTAATGTGTACAAATGAAAATGAAAAGAGAATTTGTCCATATAAATGTTTATTTTGCACTGCCATTATGCAAAACAATCACTTTCCCCGCTATCACAATGTCAAGGAAGGAGCTTTTATCCCAGAAATTTGATTAAACCCTGTGATAAGAGTAATCTGTGTGCCTTGGGAGATAATATCATGCTATTACAGAATCCCTGCTATAAAGGAATAACAGAAAACCTCTTGCCCACATAATATGAAATATTATACAATATTATCTAATTTCTACATGTTGCCGATTATAATTATTTTTCTTCTCTAGAAATAGTCAAATAAAACATGTAAATCCAAGCTAAATTATATATTAATATAGATATAATTTATGAATTAAATTTTAAAGGAACTTTGGAAAAAATGTAAATCAAAATAACTTACATATAAAACTCTTTTTAAATGTTATATATCACAGCACTAAATTCATAAGCTAATAACTAAGCACTCTGTACTTTTTAATTACGAAGAACCAACTCCAGATTTACAGGATTTAGAATATATATGTAAGGAAAACATTACAGGACATATCAACCAATAATCTATAGAAAGCTGAAAACATTTTAATGAATTTCATTCTGAAACGAATTAAGCTTATGATTATTCAAAAATAATGAAAATAATTAGGCTGTTGAAAATTATACAGTTTATGTATTTTTCTAAAGTGCCATGAGGCGCCTGGGTGGCTTAGTCTGTTGAGCATCTGACTTCGGCTCAGGTCTGGATCTCATGGTTCCTGGGTTTGAGCCCCGCATCAGGCTCTTTGCTGATAGATGGGAGCCAGAGCCTACTTCACATTCTGTCTCTTTCTCTCTCTGCTCCTCTCCCACTCATGCCCTGTTTCTGTCTCAATAATAAATTTAAAAAAAACATAAAATAATAGTAGTAATAGAGTGCCATTCATTTTATTTATTTATTTTTTTAAGTTTATTTATTTTGAGGTAGCATGGACACAGGCATGTGTGTTCAAGCAGGGGAGGGGCAGAAGGAGAGGGAGAGAATCCCAAGTGCTGTGCCATCAGCACTGAGCCTGATGCAGCTCGATCCCACCAACCCTGAAAGCATGACCTGAGCCAAAGTCAAGACAAGGAAGCTTAATCTACCGAGCCACCCAGGCACCCCAGGTGACATTTGTTTTAAATGAAAATAATTTAGATTCAATTGGGAAATGTCAATCTTATACATATGACTACTAAAAGTTTTTCTATTTTCAAAAAGAGAGATACCCTGTGACAGATGAAGTGTTTAGCAATGTATCCTTAAAATCATTTACATTTTGTCATAGAATTTCTTTTCTTTTAGGAGGGAAGTGTATAGAAGGGTCTTTATTATCAGGCTCAAGTTTGAAGTGTACAGCAAGCACAAAGTGGTACAATATATGAGGAAATAGGTGGTCACAACAAGCTTTCCAGATTTAATACTGTTCAGAGCAAGTAACATAGTTGAGAAACAAGCTTGCCATGTTGTACACATTTGTGTATTTTTAGAGTTATATGGTTTTGCTGTTTTTCCTGTTTTTTTTTCCTCTGAAAACTGACTTGAAATCTTTTATTTTTTATAGTAAATCTGAGTGATAACTGAAGGTAGCTCTTTTATAAAAAGTAACTGAAATATACAATGTTTTACCATAAATAAAATATAGCTTACTATCACAGAATCCCAGCACATAGCACAATGTGTTTATTACTGCTATTAAATTTTGTTTAATTGAATGAACAATTTTTGTGGTTTGCCGTCATATGGATGCCCAGTTCCCTCCAGGCAGTGGTTCCAGACTTTTTACACACCTTATGTTATGTAATCACAACAGATCTTTAAGTTGCTTCTTCTTATCTTCTTTTCAAAGATCACAAGGTGACCTTAGGGCATGGAGATATCCTAATTGAATTACTTTTCAAAGATTAAACGTTTAAGGAAATCCTTGTTTAGAGTGCTTAATATTATTACTTCTTCAACAACAGATAAATTAATCCCAGTTTGCAGAATACATTCTCCAGAAAAACTCCACTATGGTAAAATTAAAACGAAATAGAAAACACCATCAGAAAAATAAAGTTGGATTGAAAATAGAGATTGTTAACTACTTCAAGTCAACGTGTTCCTTTAAGCTCTAATAGATGAATGAATAAATTGGAATAGTATTGTACTTTATTTTTTTTAGTAAGCCCAGCAAATTTTAGTTTGTTGAATCTCTGTAGGCAAGCCAGATTTGGTATTTTGATTTTCTGGCCAGGCCATTTGCCCTCCTCTTGATCTAACTCTCCCTAAAACACAGATTGCTATGAAGTAGAGGATGGTATAGACTTCGAGAAAAGGAAGAAACAAAAGAGGAAAGCCGCAAGCACAAAAATTATATTGCAGTTAAGGTATGGTGCTTCCAGATAGGAACATTCTCATGTAATTTAGGTTCAAATACAAATTCAAAAAACGTACTTAGCAAGTCTAAACTTGGATACACCTTTTGACTCACTCACTAACTCTTGCTTGAAAATTACCTTCGGCTTATATTCAGAGAGTCCCCCACAAAACTTTTAGGCAGAGATAAAATAACGATAGCACATAACAACTAGCTTGATCATTCTCTTTATTTAGATGATGTCTCCTTGATATATGAATGAATGATTATTTTTGACTTGGCAATCCATTGCATTGTCATGTTTCATTGAATCAAAAATGCACAAATAATCATTATTTTATGACACTAAGAACTTACTCATTTTACTTTTAAAAACTCTCAATAGCCAATTTTTAAAACCTTTTCTGAGAAAATATGTGTATCTTATAACTGATCACATACAATAACACAAAGAGAGTACAAAATATAGCTTAGGATAAGTTTCTGTGGCATACACTATTCTTATAGGGAAACATGACTTTTTGCAAGTTGTGAAAGATTTTTATTCATCAGTTCTGTCTATTATTTTAAAGATTAACAGAGATAAGCTTTGTAGTAAAGCAGCTTAACAATAATATGGTTCTAATGCCTTTACTTTGTATTTCAGAAAACTTAGTGGAAAACCACTGGAAGCCATTATAAATGATAGGGTAAAGTCAAATATAATATTACTTGAGACTTTTATCAAGTAGATGATTTGCTTAGGTACTTTTTTAGTCAGATACTACTGACAATTTTTATTTCCATGTATACGTATTCAAAATCTTTAGCTTTCTTATGAGGATAAAAATGTAAGGCTCAGAACAATCTTTGAATGAATGAAATCCTTCAAGGCCAAACAATTATTCTGTAGTTCTAGCTAATTAAATTTGATTACATTCTTATAAGGAAACTAATATTCACAATTTGGTATTTTCCTAGAAGAGGTTTAAATTACTTTGTTTACCATTGGTAATACAACTTTAGTAAAATGTATCAGTTAAGGTAATTTCCTCTGCAAGGATAGTAGTCGAATTTAACTCATGTAAAATAGTGGGTTTTGTGATCCCCCATGGTATGTAGAGAGGTGGGTGCTCCAAGTTTCATGAATTCAGTAAATATTGTCATTAAAGGTCCAGATTCTTCCTTTCTAATGTTGCATCTTCAATATTCTTCTCAAGCTAATTACAGCAAAATATGGATCCCCTACCCAGTTTCAAGAGTCACTAGGGTCTCGATATCTCCACTGTAGGCTGAGACCTGTTACCTCAAAAGTCTACGGACACCAGACTCAAAATTTTATTCATCCAGTTATTCTAAAAGTAGCCCACAAAAGCCAGTTTTAGTCATTTACAGCCTGTATTCTTTGCATATTTCACTGAACCTCGCCCAACAGCTGTTACCTATTGATGAAATAGACATTGCTGTTATTAGGCCCTAATTTGGTGTTGCCCTTCAGAGTTCTCTGATCTTGAGATTCTCCAATATGCTGCTGAGTGACATCACCTACACCCATAAATCACCTCTCCAACAACCCTCTCCTCTCAAGTCCCCTTGCCCTCCTCCCCTTCTAGATGGTGGCCCCTGAACTTGAAGACTCTTCTTGACAGTCGTGCTGTGAGGGAATTTCCCTCATATAATCCTGTTCAAGTGCCACTTGTGTGCTTGTCCAGTAAAGCTTGTCTGTTACTACCTCTCATGGTTCTATCTGCTTGATACAGGATTCCTCAGACCCGTACAGTACATCAAATAGATTGCCCCCCTTACAACTGAAAAGAGACTTAGAACAGTTGAGTTGCTAAAGTGAACTCTGATGGCTACCAGCCAATCCAACAGCTGCTTTTCCTTTCTTCTTCCAAACCTGCAGTCTAGATCTTATTTCAGAGTTTACCCTCTCTCTCCAACATGATCTCACCTGATTTAAGTTAATTTGCTATAATTTGACATTTCTGAATGAGCATGTGACCCAATTCTGACCAAAGACATGATGACAAGTCTACTACTAGAGAGTTTCTCTGACAAGTTTCTTTTCTGGAGAAAAAAAAATTTTTGAAAAAAAAAAAAAAGACAACTCCTAAACATCAATGACATAACACAATTTATTTCTTGCTAACAGAACAATCTAACAGAAGACCATACCTAATACTAACACTATGACTACTACTAATAATAAACAACCATTATGATATCCAAGAAACAACCAACAAAAACAAAAAACATGATTCCCATAATGACTTTGTGATAATTATTGATACACACTTTCAGATAAAAAAATTGAGAAAATTCAGATAAGCTATTTGACTGTTTATTCCATTTGTTAGTGGAAGAGCAAGGATAACAAGTTATACTAGTTTTAGAGCAAATGCCATTCATGATTGTACTATATAGATTCTCATGGGGAAAATGCAACAACTTCATAATGAGATAAATATTAATATAATTAATTTGATCATTTAATTCGAAATCAAACTTCAATATTATATTCATTGTCAGGATCAAATTATGTGAAAAAGGGGAGACATAGTTCCAAAATGTGCATTTTTTAAAAACATTCTAATACTATTCCAGTTTACACTAACTAGGTCACTTGTGTATTTCTTCAAACGTTGAGAACTATCAATTTATTATAAATGAACAATAACAGATGTAATTGCTGAACAGAATCCATTTTATGGATATACAATGTTTTCTTATCTGTTTACCAGTAATGGATGTTTGGATTCATTCCCCTTTGGGGGCTATTATCAACAATGCTGCTATGAACATTTCTATACAAGCCCTTGTATTGATGCATGTTTTCATTTCTCTAGGAGTGGAATTGATGATTATATGGTAAATTTACATAGCTTTTTAAGAAACTGTCAAATTGATATCCAAACTATCCTCATCATTTTACATTTCCATGAACAGCGTATGAGGGTTCCAGCTTTTTCAATCCTTGTCTTGTTTTCATAGACATCCTAGTGGCTGTGAGATAATATCTAATTATACTTTTAATTTGCATTTATGATTAATGATGGTGAGCATCTTTTCATGTTCTTATTGGCCTTTCACATAGCTCTTCAAGAAGATACATATTCCAAACCTTTGTCAATGTTTAATTTGTCATCTTATTACTGACTTGCAAGGTTTCTTTACGTATTCTAGTTATCCTTATTAGAGGTAAGGTGTGCAAACATTTTCTCTGTCTGTGACCTATCTTTTCACATTCTTGATGGTGTCTTTTGAACAGTTTTTAACTTTAATGAGGTCGAATCTATCAATTGTTTCTTTTGTTACTAGTGTTTTGGGTGCTTTATAGCTAAGAAGTGATTACCTAACCCAGGCTCACAAAGATTTATTCTTGTGGTTTTTTTCCCCAAGTGCTTTATAGTTTTAGTTCTTAAATTTGAGTGCATGGTTCATTTTACGTAAATGTGTATATCTGGTGTGAGATGGCATGTTTGTCAAAAATCAGTTGGCCATAGAAATGCAAATCAAACCACAATGAGACCATAACCACCTTATACCAGATAGGATGACTAGAAACAAAAAGAAAAGAAATAACTGTTGGTGAGAATGTGGAGAAAAAGGAACACTGGTCCATTGTTGGGGGGCATATAAATTGATATAGCCACTATAAAAAAATATGGAGGTTCCTCAAAAAATTAAAAATTAAAAACGGAATTGCCACATGGTTCAATAATTCCACTACTGGGTATTTACCCAAAGAAAACAAAAATGCTAGTTTGAAAAGATATATGCACTTCTATGTTTATTGCAGCTTTACAGTAGCCAAGATATGGTAGCAACTAAGTGTTCATTGACAAATTACTGGATAAAGAAAATGTATACATATGTATACACACCACGGAATATTACTCAGCCATAAAAGAGGATGAGATTTTATCCTTTGTGACAACATGGATAGATCTAAATGGTATTATGTTAAGTGAAATAAGAAAGAAAAAGATAAATACCTATGATTTCACTTATATGTGGAATCTAAAAAACAAAACGAATAAACAAAAAGCAGAATCAGGCTTATAAATACAGAGAACAAACTGATGTTTGCCAGAGGGTAGGGGGTGGAGGACTGGCAAAATAGGTGAAGGGGAATGGGAGTAACAGGCCTCCAGTTATGGATGAACAAATCATCAGAATAAAAGGTACCGCATCGGGAATATAGTCAATGGTATTGTAAAAGCACTGTATGGTGACAAATGGTGGCTACACTTGTGGTGAGCACAGTTGTTGAATCACTATGCTGTACATCTGGAACTAATGGAGCAGTGTCAACTCTTCTCAGATATAAGACAAATAAACTGATTATAAATATATGGGTCTAAATATGAGCATATATAAGTTCTTATACCTGGACCATCTCACTTTTGATCCATTGATCTAAAACGTCTTTATCAGTACTATACTGTTTTGATTGCTGTAGTTTTATAGTTGAATTTGAAATCAGGAAATGTAAGTCTTTTGACTTTGTTTTCTTTCAACCTTATTTTGGCTATTCTAGGTCCTCTGTATTTGCACATAATTTTAGATTCTGCTTGCCTGTTTCTGAAAAAGAGCCTGTTGTTTTCTTAACAGGTATTTTATAAGATCTATACATGAATTAGGAAAGAATTGCCACTTTTATAGTGTTGAGTATTTCAATCTGTGACATGGAATATTTCTCAATTTATCTAGATTTTTTATTTTTTACCTGTAATTTGTAGTGTCAGTGTGTCCTTATTTCATGAAATTTATTCATAAATATATCATTGCTTTGATACTTTTGTGAATGAAATTGTTTTCTTGATTATATTTTTGGATTGTCCATCAATAGTAGTATAGAATTATCAAGGAATTTTGTATATTGATTTCATGTTCTTGTGACCTTGCTGGTAGTTGTGATGGTTCATGTGTGTATATGTGTGTGTGTGTGTGTGTGTGTGTGTGTGTGTGTGTTCCCTAGGACATTCTATAAACAGGATCACATTGTCTGCAAATAAAGACAATTTTACTTTTCCAATCCTGACATTCTTTTCCTTGACTCATCTCTCTGGCTAAAACTCTCACACAGTGTTGTGTTAAGTGATAAAAGCAGGCATCCTCACATTGTGATTCATCTTAGGGGATAAGGGTTTGGATTTTCCTCTTCAGTTATGATGTCTGCTATAGGATTTTTGTAGATATCCTTTATCAAGTTGAAGAAGTTTTTCCTTACTCATACTTTGTTGAGTTTTTATCATGAATTAATGTCTATTGGATTTTTAATTGGGTCAAATGAATTTTTTTCGTATTTTTTGAAATCACATGTTTTTTTTTTTCTTAATAGATGTAATTTTAAACCAATGACAATTAAAGATAAATGAGGATTTGGCTTCCATTCTTTTATTTTTTGCAAATACTAGTAGTATCTTGACATACTAAAAGTCAATGGGTAATTCACCATTAAGAATGCAATGACTGGGAATGGACTTTTATGTCCCAAATTATAAAAGGGCCTAGAGACTTTTTAAAAGCTACCCATGTCCTGGTTAAATAATTTTTGTTTATAAGTCTCTTTTCATTATAAAAGTAGGGAAATCACAAAGTTCTATTTTAAATCCTGTTGATTGAAAACCATCTTAAGTATCTTATCTATAGTTGCAATAAGATGTAAATTCAGCTGGCATGTTTTAAAACTAATTTTAGTATGAATATGTTTACATGTGCACAATGGAATTTTTAAAAGAAGCATAAGTCTTGGGCACAAATTTTAACAGCAGCTTATATAGCATTAGATGTGCTAAGTGAAGTATGTGTCTATTGTATTGGTAACGAGAGAGAGGGAGAGGGTGAGTGAGAGAGAGAGAGGAATTTAATGGACATGATGATTCAAGTTTATGTTATGTACAAAGAAATACAACCAATAACTTATGACCCCCCCCAAAACCCTACATAAGCCATAACGTAAGTTAAACTCAATCCCATCAGGAGAATAAAATAAAATTATTTATTTGCAAAAATATAGTTAATCATTTCATAACTCTGATCAAAGTATCTTCACTACAGTTCTACCTACATTAAGGAAGTGTACTACACTAAACAATCATATAATTAGAGCTAACATTTAATTAGTGGCTTTCTAATTATAGGCACTTCACTGAGAGAAGTAAAAAGGCTTGACAAGTTTTCGAAGCAATTATCTAGCAAATACTATTTATTACTACCAACTATTAAGAGCAAACTACTTAACTCTTTGTGCCAGTCGTTAATTAGTAACCTACTTCACAGGTTTGCTGAAATTATTAAAACTTTAAAGACTTTATAATAACCAAAGACATGTTACCTACTCTAACTAAATATTCTCAGTTTCTATTTTATAGAAAATAGTATGTAGGTCAATTACTGTTGTTTTCTTAATCTTTTGCTTTTCTTAAAATTCCCTCTTTATCTCTAATCTGTTTAACTTTTTGTATTCCATTCTGTTTGATATTAATATTGTTACTCTGGTTTACTTTTGATTTGAATTTCCCCTTTTTCTTTTTCTATCCCTGAATCTTTCATAGAGCTTCTCTCTCCAGATATGGCTCCAACCTCAGCACAGATAGGGAGGTGTTAGTAGGGACCACTCAAGTGTGGATGATGTAGCTTTTCCCCCATGCTACGCTCAAGTGTGGATAATGTAGCTTTTCCCCCATGCTACACTCTGTCTCCACCCTGATGTTACCTTGTGACCCTGAACTTCTGCTAGTACTATTCCAAGTACATATCTACAGGACTTGCTCACATTTGTGGCACCTTATGAGTGCAGGCTCTGAGTAGCCTTGTTCTAGGTTGCCTTTCCAAGGATATCTATATGGTGAACAGCCTTCAAAGAAGGAGAGTGTGTCTCTCTCCCAAGCAAAAGCAGGCTTGCTTATAGTCTTGAAAGATAAGAGTTAATGTTCCCACTCTGGGAAAGGGAAAGTTTGCCTGTAAACTATTATAAAAGATGCCAGGTGTCCCGAGCTGGGATCCTATCCTGTGATGCAGCATACAGTGCATGGGGTATCACCTGCTTTATTTATGTCATTGAATCCTTGCCGTGTTCCCCTGTGTGAATCAGGACTTGGGGAAATAGCAAAAAAATTATTATACTCTGGCTGTTCCTATTGAGGCATAATAAACTGACCTCTGTTTCTGGCCTAGAGTCTAGGCATCCTGTCAATATCCATTAAATTGTAAGGGGCTACTGTCTAAGTAAAGACCCTCCTCAGTTCTTTCTTTCTTTTTTTTTTAAATCTTTTTTATTTAGTTTTTGAGAGACAGAGAGACAGCATGAGCAGGGGAGGGTCAGAGAGAGAGAGGGAGACACAGAATCCAAAGCAGGCTCCAGGCTCTGAGCTAGCTGTCAGCACAGAGCCCAACGCAGGGCTTGAACCCACAAACCATGAAATCATGACCTGAGCCGAAGTCGGAAGCCAGACGCTTAACCAACTGAGCCACCCAGGCGCCCCCATCCTCAGTTTTTAACACTGTTCTTCTCTCATAAAGACTTGAACAGATAGGACATAATCCAGACAGAAAATACTGAGATACAAGGACACTAGATTTCAATGCTAGAACTGGAGCCCAGTCCTCTGAGCTGAATTTCTGCTTACACCAAACACAGAGGCCTTCTGTCTTCTAGAAGATCTTGGATAGTGTTTTTCTTAATGGCTTTCATCCATATGTATTTCTGACTTCTGTGGTTTCTCCAGGTTTGGTTTGGAGAGAGGAATAAGGATTATGTGCTTTTTCAACATCTTGTCAGACCACGTAGAATTTCTGTGATTTAAAAGTAGTTATGCATTCATCTTAACATAAAGTGTCTGATTTGTATATAATTTCCTTTCCAATCAACACAGTGAGATTATGTAGCTCCAGAGGAAGCCTGCCCTCTCAGAATGAGACTGAAAGAAGAGAAACCTAACACATTTGGCAGACTAGAAAATTGCAGCCTTACAAAGTATACAGGATGCTTTATAAAAATGTTACTTGATGGCAATGAAATTAATTAAAAATCTGCAGGGCCAAGATGTACACACACATACGAATAGTTTTGGCATGAATTAACAGAATGAGTAATGAAGTTTATAGCACCAATTACCCTGGATATATAAAGAAATCTGAGACAGCCTAGAGGAAAAACACATATTAAAATTACATAGACATACACAGTTAAAATCACATCTTTGAGAAAAAAACAATGCATATTTCAAAGCTAGGAAAGAAATTGAAGGATAATAATTTTTAGAAAAATATAAGCTATTTATATGAAAATGGTTTCCAGTGATTTGAAATGCATAATTTTCATTTTTGAAGAGGAGAGAAAAGGACAATATGAGCTGCAATTAAAGCAGAAAGTATTTAAGTTCATTTTCCAGGTAAGTATTTTATCTGATTGGAGGGATTATTAAATATTTCCTACCAGATTACAGAAAGATTTTTTAACCTTCTATAGTTGTAGGAATAATACAGCATAATAGTAAAAAGAACATGAGTTTTAAAGCCTCAAGTCACTGGTTTTGATACATAGTTATGGAATTTAGCTGTGTAGATTTGAGCTAACTATATAAATACTGTGGCCTCAGTTTTCTTATCTTTAAAATGGGGATAATGTCTCTCAGTGCTGATTAGGTAAGATAATTATACTGAAAAAGCCTTTTAACATTCAATATGTGTTAGAAACTTGAAGATGTGCACATCTCTTTATTAGGCCATGTAAGTTTGGTGTCTTTTTTTTTAAAGGAAGACCAGCTAATCAATTCAGTTTTGTAGCCATATCAAATGCACAGTTTGTCATTTCTAATCAAGTCAATATATAAACAACACCCAGTATCATGATACATTAACTTTTTTAAATTGTTTTTTGTCAAGTCCTGTGATCATAGGTCTTGTCATGATGGTTGGTAGACACACCATCTATTTAGTGATGCTCTGACAATATCGGGGTAAAAAAGTTAATCATGAAGCTTTTCAAATAAAAAATTTTCCATAGTCCCTGTAACAACCATTTTTGTATCAATATGTATATGTGCAATTAAAATATATATGTTTTCTTGTTTCTCTCAAAATATAATTGATGTATAATATATTCATATTATGTAAGATAATTGTATAACTCTCTATATGCTTATAATGCATTATAAAATATAATATATACAATAACATATTACTCTAATTTATCCCAATCATATTTTGGGGTATGGTTTCTGCTGCTAATAATTCTTCAGCACAAGAAATTATTATTTCAAAGAATGAATATTTGAGAATAAGCTTCTAATTGCTATGTGATATTATTTTTAGAGTTACTTTTCTTCAGTTAGAAGAAAGCACAGCAATGATGTCATTACACACACATTCCTCAGTGGTTACCTTTTCGTCGAGTGTTTTGTTTACTGGTTGTTCCATTTCCATATTCAGACGGTTTCAGATTGGAACTTCAGGGTGTGACTGATATTTTATGTGAGGATATGCTGCAGACACTTTCTATATCTTTATTGCTTATTCTTAATCTTTGTCCTATGGAATGCTAGTGGCCTTTGGTTGTGATGAGACACTGTAAGATTTACTTTAAGAAAATGAAATTTAATTTAAATCAGTTGAAGATTCATGATACATCAGTTATGGACAGAATGCATGTATGGAATATTAATTTAAAACCATGAGAGGCAGCTGTGCTTTCCTGATTTGATAACTATAGAATTTATGTTAATTATCTAATAAATTAGAATAATTTGAATAGAAAATTCATTATGTTTCATTAAATAAAGAAAAAATTAAAATGCTTATATTTATTAATTTTAAAGTTTACCTCCCTACTCCATAGACTCCCAACCAGTAGTGCTTTTGATGGAAGCATATGATCAATAAATTAAGGAAAATGTAATCGTGTTACTCTATGTGTATTTGTAGGTGGGATCTTATTAAATGGGAACACTTTAATATTTTAAAATAAAAAGTTTAATTTATCCCAGTGATGAATTAGGATCCAATGGGAGCATACCTCAAAACTAAAATAAGTTAATATCATACTTGTAACATTATTTTGAATACTTTGGCTGAACAAAAATTCAGAGTAAATAGAAACCATATCTCTAGGAATGGAACATATCACCAAAATCCTTCAAGTTTGTTCAGTTGGAATCTTTTCCTACATTGAAACTAAAATCTTTGGGATGCCTGGGTGGCTCAGTCGGTTACACGTCTGACTTTCCATAAACAGCTCAGGTCATGATCCCAGGATTCCCAGGGTCGAGGTGTCGAAGCCCTGTGTCAGGTTCTGCATGGAGTGTGGAGCACGCTTAAGATTTTCTCTCTCTTTCTGCCCCTCTCCCCCACTCATGCTCTCTCTCTTTTTCTCTCTCTCTTTCTGTGTCTCTCTCTCTCTCTCTTTCTCACTAAAATAAAATAAAAAAAGGGACACCTGGGTGGCTTAGTCAGTTAAGCATCCGACTTCAACTCAAGTCATGATCTTGTGGTCAGGGAGTTCAAGCCCCGCATAGGGCTGTGTGTGCTGACAGCTCAGAGCCTGGGGCTGCTTCTTTCTCTCTCTCTGCTCCAATCTCGGTCATGCTCTCTCTTTGTCTCTCTAAAATGAATAACTGTTAAATAAAGTAAAATAAAATAATTAAAGTTAAACAAAAGAATAAGAATTCAGAGGAACACAGGGGGAAAAAAAGAGAGATGAAACCGTAAAATAAACTCTTAACCATAGAGAACAAACTGAAGGTTGGGGGAGGGGACGTGGACTGGGGGATGGGTTAAAAGGGTGACGGGAATTAGGGAGGGCACCTGGCGATGAGCACTGGGGGTTGTATGTAATTGGTGAATCACCATATTGTACACCTGAAACTAATATTACACTGCATGATAACTATATAACTAAATACTATACAATTTAAATAAAACCTTGGGGGAAAAGGGAATTTAATTTTTCAGTGAGTATATTAAATCATGGATGTTGCATAGAAAAAAATGACTAAAATGGGAAAACATGGATTGGAAACTTTAATTAATATTATAAAATGATCATTTCTAGATCTTTTAAAATGTTCTAATTAAATATTTTTTAAAAGGTCAAAGGATAAACAAAGCAGATCTTTAAGTTAAAAAGTTGACTACAGCTTATTTTCTTTGTGCAATTTGAATAAAGTAAGTACTAGATACTTTTATTGCCCAATCTGGGAAGTCTCTATTGAAATGATAAAATAAAACATTTTTCTAAATTTCTGTTTCCATCACGTAGTAATCAGAAAAATACAGTGATCCTTTGAACTGGTATGTTTATTTTTAAATTTTCAATTTGCCTTGAAATATGATATAGAATTTTGACCCAAAAACTTAGATAATTGCATTACTCTTAGTAAGGTTAGAAGGTTGCAAATATTAGTAGTTCTTTCCAATTATTGGTTTGCGATAGTTTCAAGCTCAACATTACACCACATACTACTAAATTTAGTAATCATAAGCTTCTTACCTTATTGACCTCTTGGTAGCATTCTACACAACTAACTCAACCACTGTCCTGCACACTCATCCTATGCTCTCCTAACATGGTAAAACTTATTTAGAAATTAATGTATATATGTATAATATATAATATAACATAGGGTTATGTTATAATTCCCTACATGTTCAAGCATTTAAAATATACTTTTACTCCTGTATAATGTACAGATCAGAGAATAAATCACAATAGGAGTAAAAATGTTATGAAACTAGATGATAATAAAATAGTAAATATTATAGCTTATGGGATACAGTTAAGTCAGTTCTTAGAAAGAAATCTTTAGCGTGATACGTATATATCAAAATGAGAATTATCAATAATCAAACTATCTACCTCAAGTAGTTTAAAGAAAAGAGCACATTAAACCAAAAGAATAAGGAAGAAATAATAAAGAGTAACATAAATGAATAATAGGTAATTTTTTT
>NC_043700.1:58251311-58262286 GCF_006229205.1 Suricata suricatta
TGTGCTGACAGCTCAGAGCCTGGAGCCTGCTTCAGATTCTGTGTCTCTTTCTCTCTCTGCCCCTCCCCTGTTCACGCTCTGTCCCTCTCTGTCTCTCAAAAATAAATAAAATATTAAAAAAAATTAATGAATAATTGAGTTTGAGGAAGACTGCTTATATAAGTTCAATCTAATTTTATTTTTATTTATCAGAAGTAAAGAGAAAATGAAAGTTTGTTATCACTTCAATGGTATCAAAAAATATCAGATTCCTAGAAATGAATTTTATTAAAAATGTATCAGATCACTGCAGGAAAAACATAAAATATTGAAAGTAAGAAAAACTGAAATAAGTAGAGGTACATACTATGTCTGTGAATAGGAAGCATCAAAATGGATCTTTGGAAATAAAATAAACAAACAAAGAAAAAAAGAGAGAAATAAAAACCAGACGCTTAACTACAGAGAACAAGCAGCTGGTTGCCAGAAGTGGATGGAGAGAGGTGGGAAGTAGGTGAAGGGGATTAAGAGCACACTCATCACGATGAGCACTGAGAAATATATGACAGTGTTGAATCACTAATCTTGTACACCTGAAACTAATATAACACTGTATGTTGAGTATATTAGAATTAATTTTTTTTTTAATTAATTTTTGAAATAAATGATATGCTAGTCAAAATCCTAGGTGAGTTTTTATGGAAAATGACAAACTTTTTAAAAATGTATACAAACTGCATTGGACCAAGTAACTGAGGAAAACAAGAATCATATATGAAAACACTTCTGAAAAGTTAGATCCTATGAAGCTTTATATAAAATCATAAAATTATACAACTTTGTAAATTAGAAAATCATCAGTAGCTATGTGATTGTAAATTTGCTTTTGCGGGCATCTGGACGGCTCAGTTGGTTAAGCGTCTAATATGGCTCAGGTCATGATCCCGAGTTTGTGGGTTTGAGCCCCACCCACATTGGGCTCTGCGCTGACAGGTGAAGACCTGGAGTCTGGTTCAGATTCTGTGTCTCGCTCTCTTTCTCTGTCCTTCCCTTGCTGTTATTCTGTCTCAAAAATAAATAGACATAAAAAATTTTTTAATTTGCTTTTGAATTTTTTAAATTAAAAATTTTATATAGATGGGTATTTCATTGGTATTCTCTTATGAACTGAGAAATTTTGTTTAAAAAGACAATAAAAGTTTCTGAATTGGAAGATAAATTAGTGAAGAAACCTTTCTTTTCATTCTCTTTCCTCTCATACATGCATATGTTCCTCTCATATGCATGTATTGTTATGTTATATACATACACATGTTTTGTTATATACTTATTTGTTTCATTTGCAGCAATGCATCCATATCCCGGTTGAGCAAGGTAGTGATATACTGGGTATTTAATTATATATTATTTTCATAGTTTGGATGGTAAATATAAAGATCCAGATTTGTCATTTAATCTCTGAAATGTCTTAAATCTATTTCATGGCTTCAAGGTGTACCGCCCCCCCCACATGCACACATTCACAGATTCTATTAATATATCCATGATATTGCTGGCAGAAGAGAATATTTGCCTAGTATCTCAACAAAAACCATGCAACAAATATACTTTACTGAGTCATGAAGGGAAATTAAATGAAACTAACAGTCATACATTACCATGTTTCATAGGCTTTACCCCAATGTCAATTCCCTCTATCAAAAGACTGTCAAGTGCACACCGTTAGTCAAAAAAGGAGGTTGGTTGGCTCATTGTAATAAAGGGGAATGCACTTTGGACTTGTGTTAAATGGTTATAGAAAGTATCCTGAAAAGTGGGACTTGGCACTGGATGAGATACTGTGAGAAGAGACCATAATCCCACTTTATTTTTCTTCATGGATTTGTTATCAATAGAATGAGAGGAAGGAAGTAGAACTAAAGTTGTGATTAATAAAATTGCATTAGTTTCCTATATAAGAAAAGGCAGGAGCAGAAGGGTATTTAGCAAATTTTGTAGTACCGAGAAATATTTGTTTTTGTCTGTGCTCAGACATGGTTATAGAAGAAGTCTCAATTTTTATCTTGCTCTGTCATGGTCAGAGTGGCCTTGTGGGGTGGTGTTCTGTTCTGTGAAACATCACAGCTCAGTTCTGAGGCCAGACCGACACTTAGGGACATCGAGGCATGAGCATTAGTGCCCAGACGTCTCTGGTTCTTGGGGGCTGCTTTTCTCTTTGTGCCATATTCTGTCAATTGATCATTATATCAACAAAGTGAGATAATGTTCTTGCTCTATTGTAGGATTAAGCAACAACAAAACCTTAGAGAACACTTTGCCTAAAATGAACATGGGATTTGAAATTTAACTCTGACTCAAAGCATATTCCCTTTCAACATCCATCCACATTAGCTCATAGTAAAGGTAATAATCATAAATATCTCTCAAAAGGCTTGTGAAAATCTTTATTATCTTTGTTCTCATATTAGCCAGAGTAAAATGAACACTGAACACAGGAGAATCTCCTAAATGACTGGAGATTAGGAATAAGAACCTAAAAGGAAGATGAAATGAATTACAATTGTAACCAAGCTCACATGAGTTTGCTCCTTGGTGAGTTATAGGTATGGAACACACCACGTGCAGTTGTTACACACACAAAAAAACAGGATTTGCAACAAAAAAGGAGATCATGGGAATGATTTCCAAGCCATGACTCCCTGAGTGGGGTGAATGGGTTCCTTTTATTTAGAGTTAGGATGAATATTTGAAGAGGGGTTTGTTGTCACATGTAAAGGTTGAGGCAGACAGAGGACTTAGAAAACGTGTCAAACATATATCCTATGTTATGTTGATGAAGTTTGCACTCTCCCTTGGGTGGAGATTTAAACATTATAGTGAAGCAGAGGTAATGGACAGACGAGGAGAGGGAGTTGATGGCTTGCTTACAGAGCCAGTATAAGCTGGATGGGGCCTCGGGCTCCTCTCCTTACCTGAGCAAGGAGTTCAGGGTCTTGGTGACTTCTGAGACAGCCCTTCAAGTTTTACTACTGATTTATTGTCACTGACTTGGTTAGGCTGTTTCCAGGCCTGGTAGAGACTGTTAGCTTTTTCATTCCCTTTCTTCCCTTAGAATCTTTAACTACTGAGGTTTTTGCATTTCTCTGTAGTTCTGACACCTCCCAGGAAGTTCTGCAGGAAGTGTGCAGCAGCCCATAGGGCAGAGGTCACAGAAAATAGCCTGGAGCCTAAAATGATGTCTCCTGTGTCAAGATGCTGTGTCTCTTCTTTCTTTCTTTGAGGACCCCTAACTCTTTTCTCTTACAGGATCGCTTATGCAGTAAAAGGAAGTAACACTACAGTATATAATCTGTTTAACAAAAGATCTTCCCGTTTGCTGATCAGTTGTCCATAATGACCTTATATTAGCTTGCCTAACAGTAGTGAAAGGATCAAAAGAAGGAAAGAAAGAGGAAAGGAGAGGGGGAGGTCAAGCAGGCAGGCAGGCAAAGAATGGAAGAAAGAACAAAGTACACGTTTTTTCCAGCCACAGGGGTCTACTGATGTTCATCTATTTATCGTTCACTATTGAAGGTCATCACAAATGAGGGATGTGTAACAAAATTCCTTTATGAACTTTATTATACTTCATTTAAATGCATTTCAATTCTCATGTTTTCTTGTCGCTCTAGTTTTTTAAACTCACAAGCTGCATCAGAGTAAATTTATATCTATTTACTAACAACAGATATTTGTTTAAAAAGGTCATTGAAATCAATAGTCTCTTGCACTGATTCTTATGTTAAAGTGAGAACAAAATGACTTTGTTCTATTTGAGAAATAATGAGATTTTCACGTCGCCAAACAGAAAAATACTCTTGGTCCCAAGGGACCCCATTTTGCTCCTGTCTGTACCTGAGAACTTTATAGACAGGCTCAGTTAGAAATGCTTGAACCACTCTAGGTATTTTAAGGTAATATGATATATTGCCATATCACGAAAGTGTCGGAGAAATAAAAGTCAAAGAAGGCAGATACTAGAGTTGTCTTTTTCTAGCTAGGAGGGAGTGAAACAGTAGGTATCAAAATAACCTAGAGGTGAGTGATTTTTCGGAAGAGAGAGGGGCAGCTGAGAAACCTCACTTGTATCAGCTCATAAGTTGTCTTGCTCCTGCTAGAGGAATAAAAATACCATCATGGTTCCTCTTCTGAATTCCAAATACAGCGTGAGTCTTGGCTGAGTGGAATCTAGTATGGAAGTATGCTGGTAGAGATTCTGGAAATGCAGTTCAAAGTTTTGCAAACCACTAGAAAATATAAAAGAAGGAACAGTCCTGAGTTGCCAGCAGTTACTATTCAAAACTAAGATATAGAACATCTTAAGAAAATCCTAACAACTTTCATGGAAAGAAGACTTTAGAACAGAGGAAATATTGTAAAACTCACATGCTATCTGGGATTGCATTAGAAAGTAGGTACCTTCTGGGAAGGAATATGCATAGCAAGAAGGACTTTTTTCTTTCTTCTTTGATGAATAAAGGAGTTGAAATAGATAATCATTTTTTTTCATGTTATGTGTCCTACTCAAACTGTAGTATTGGGAAAAGAAACTAACAGAAATGAAAGTTTAATCAAACCATATTGTTAAGTACAGTGTTCACTCTGCTGTGTAGCGTAAGTAGTCCTTAGTTCACAGTGATCAAATTAATGAGACCAATAGGTTTCATTTATCCTATGTTTACTTTGCTTCAATAAAGGGCACAGAGCAGGCAACAGTACAACATTCAGAGCAATAGCATGATGGAGGTCTGATAACTCCAGGCATGACTTCTGCTACAGTCACTCTGTACCTGGAACACGCAAGAAACCCCAGTGGTGAAGATGGTAGCATGACCCGTTTTACCTCAAGAATCCGTCAGCCATGATTTCCTTTCAGTTTGTATGCATAACCACAATCCCATGGCTAGTCACGAAGCCCCTTGAGAGTTTTGTGACTTCCTTTCATTCTGGAAGGAATTGGTGTCACCTACTATAAGTTGTTTACTACTTGAAACACTCAACAGTGAAGTACCGATGCTTGGTCTGGGACATGGTCCTTGGCTGGATTCTTATCCCTTTTAAATCTAGTGTAGATTGGGGCGCCTGGGTGGCTCAGTTGGTTAAGCATCCAACTCCGGCTCAGGACATGATCTCGCAGCTTGTGAGTTTGAGCTCAGTGTCGGGCTCTGTGCTGAGAGCTAGCTCTGAGCCTGAAGGCTTTCTTTGGATTCTGTGTCACCCTCTCTGTCCATCCTCTGCTTGCACTGTCTCTCTCTTTCTCTCTCAAAAATAAAAAATTAAAATAAATAAATAAATCTGATATAGAGATACTATTAAAATTTCCTTTACTTAGTGTCACAAGTATTTGAAACTTAATCATAGTAAGGTATACTTTAAGAGAAATAAATCATAATAAAAATGCTGATAATCCAAATAATAATATATTTTAAAATTTTAATAAAATTTTTCACACCTGGTATATTCATATATTTGATATATAGGATTAATGGTGTTTAAGGTTTTTAAAATAATATTTTATAAGAAATATTTTTATGAAGTCATGCAGATAGCCTTTCAACTTCACCATTGTATAACTTAGCTTATTTGCATGCAAAATAGAAGCATTATACTCCATCTGGTGGAAACTCCTATTAATTATAGGTAACATGCCTAAGAAATAAACAATCTCCAAGGAGATGACCTTGTTAAAACAAAATTATTCACTTATAGCAAACTACAAAAAAGAAGCTATAAAATGTGTAGCATTACACAGCACTAATAATCAAAAGATTTAAGTTATTATTGAGGTCACAACAAAGGCTGGAGACTTACGAAGTACTTTAAGACACTAATATAAGGACATTTTCTAATTCGTGGATTCAATTTTTAAAATGACATACATTTAACTGTTCCATATTGTTTATATACATAATAATTAAATACAAGTAAAATAGTAGTTAAGAAAAATATACCTACATGTTAACAATATTGCATAATTTAACATTTTTTATCAACATTATTTTTAAATAACACTACTCTTTTTTTTAATTTTTTTTAACATTTATTTACTTTTGAGAGACAGAGAGAGACAGCATGAGCAGGGGAGGGTCAGAGAGAGAGGGAGACACAAAATCCAAAGTAGGCTCCAGGCTCCAAGCGGTCAGCACAGAGCCCAACACAGGGCTCGAACCCACAAACCATGAGATGATGGCCTGAGCCGAAGCCGGATGCTCAACCGACTGAGCCACCCAGGCGCCCCAAATAACACTGCTCTTCTACAAGTCTCAATTACCTTTGAATCCACGATAGGGGGTATAGATTTATTAATGTCTTATTGTGCTTTCCTAAGAACAGCAATTACCATGCCATATTAGATTATATCTTCTACTATCGGTGAAAGAAAATAGGTTACACCAATTAAATAGTGTTTATTGTAGGGGATTTTCTGAAACATGTAGTGTTTTATAAACTTAAAAATTGTTCCATTTATTTCAGATTTGTATATGTTGCTCTTGCTAAGCCAGTTAGTTTTCATTATTTCAGATGATTGTCAAGTATACCAACCTTTGCGGTTATGACTTCACTTTGACCCTACAGTAATTCTCTAAACGGTTACTAGAATTGACTGTAATAACAGGCATGCCTCCTCTTACTATCATGCAAGAGTAAAAGCAGTTCTCGGCAGGTTCCCGAATGGAATTCATCTGTTTAAATATGCATTTTTTTATTACTGTCTAACCTTCAACAACCTTGAATGTCTGTCTTTGCCATTAAAGATTATTCCATTAGTCTATCAGATAAAATAATAATACGAATGAATCTGCATTACTTCACCTTGTCTATCAAATGAAATAACACTATTGTTTTTACTATTTGTAGGTATGTATATGACTATAAACTATCATCCAGTAGGAAAGAAAACCTAGTATAATGTAATATTATATTTGCAAAATATATGGATTGCCAAATTTATTTTATGAATACTCAAAATTTTCCAGACCTACAAAAGGAAAATCTCAAAGAAAATTAACAAAAATGGAATGGTGCTATAGTTTCCATTAATATACCAAATCATCCATCCATCTATCCAACCAATAAGATTTGAAGTCCTATTTATTATCATATTTACTAACTGTGCTTTGCAGAAGATTAGGCATTCATGAAAAAGGTAAGATAGATATAATTCTATTTACCTTTTGTTAAATATCTTTATCTATATCCATCTAGATATATATCTTCATAGAGCATTATTGCCCAGAAGAAAATATGGCTCTGGTAAAATAAATAAATAAGTAAATAAATAAATAAATGTTTGATGATGCAATGCATTTTATCACTCTTAGAGATGCATGCTCGTTGAGAGCATAATCAAATTCTTTTTTTAAAAAAAATATTTATTTGGGGGGAGAGGCAACGTGGGGAGGGGTAGAGAGAGAGGGACAGAGGATCTGAAGCAGGCTCTGCACTGACAGGCTGACAGCAGTGAACCGAAATGGGTCTCAAACTCAGAAACTGTAACATCATGACCTGAGCTGAAGTCCGAAGCTCAACTGACTGAGCCACCCCAGGCCCCCCAGAGAATAATCAAATCCTTGATAAATTATGCAGAAAATAAATACTTTTAAAATTTTTGCAGCTCTGTGTTTGTTAAACTCTTTTCAATGTGGAATCCTTTTTCATGAAACAAAGCGTAATGGAAAATGTGATCTGTGAGGCATGGGGAAGGCACTGTAGTAGGAGAGACTGTTTAATCAGTGTATTTTTCTCACACTGGCAGTGATTAGAAGTCAATTTGGAAACAAATGGAAATGTATGCTCTCTTTTTCTTATCACTTTCTTCAATATGAAATTATGAGTGATACTTGAGGATAGTTGATGTTTATTTATTTTTTAAATTTTTTTTAGTGCTTTTTATTTATTTTTGAGAGACAGAGAGAGAGACAGCTGGAGCAGGAGAGGGTCAGAGAGAGAGGGAGACACAGAATCTGAAGCAGGCTCCAGGCTCTGAGCTAGCAGTCAGCATAGAGCCCGACGCGGGGCTCGAATCCACGAACCATGAGATCTGACCTGAGCCGAAGCCGGATGCTTAACCGACTGAGCCAGCCAGCTGCCCCGAGGATAGTTGATGTTTAAAATGCAGAAATGTAGAGGGATTTTAAATATACTGGGAAACATATATTTGAGAAGAGCTCTTTAACCTCCACTGTGGGAGTTTTTGGTATTTGAATCACATTTGGTGGCACTGTGATCATGTGCCATCAGCTCAATGCATGTCTACTGTTATGGTCTGAATTGTGTCCCTCAAAATCCATGTATGTGGAAGTCTTAATTCACATTTCCTGAGAATAGGACAGTATTTGGATAGAGAGTCTTTAAAGAGCCAATTAAGGCAACATAAAGTCATATTGGTAGGTCCTGATCCTATGTGACCAGTGTCCTTATAAGAAGAGAAGATGAGAACACAGTTCATACAGACTGAGGGATGAACAGGTGAGGGCACAGTGAGAAGGCAGCCATCTGCAAGCCTACGAGAGATGCCTTCGGTTTGTAGGAACTAAATCTGTCAACACCTTGATTTGGATTCTATTATACACAACTGTGAGAAAATAAATCTATATTGGTTTTTTTAATTGTTTTTTTAATGTTTTTTATTTATTTTTGAGAGACAGAGACAGCGTGAGCAGGGGAGGGTCAGAGAGAGAGGGAGACAAAGAATCTGAAGAAAGGCTCCAGGCTCTGAGCTAGCTGTCAGCACAGAGCCTGACACGGGGCTCAAACCCGTGAACCATGAGATCATGTCCTCAGCTGAGGCCACACACTTAACTCACTGAGCCACCCAGGCGCCCCTGAATCTATATTGTTTAAGCCACCCAGACTGTAATATTTTTGTTACAGCAGCCCTGGAAAACCAATATACCTACTAAGCATTTTCTTTAGGTCATATGGTCTGATGGGTTCTAAGCAGCAGTGGGGTGCTGTGCTCACCCTTCACTAGTGAGAATAATCTGAAAGCTCTCTCATCCCACAGAGGCTGCTGGTGAAACCCATCTTCCCTTCAGTTTTATAGAATACTTCATGGCCTGTGGCTTCCAAATAAATATGGGATAGTTATCAAAATTAGTTATGGATTTTTTACTCTGATGAACTCTTTCGTTAATATGCATTTAATAAAAGAATAGAAATAATCCTAAGTATATTCTAGATGAATTAGATAAACATCTCATTGTTCCCTCCAGAAATATAAATTAATAATTCTGGGCATGGAATCATAATAGCCTTTTGATTATATTAGTATTAAATGTCAAAGATAAGTTTAAGCATCCATGTAATGTTCCATTCATAGAAACTATCAGCTAAAAAATAGAAAATATCAGCAGATATTTGACGTCTCAAATACATTGGTTCAAATGCTTTAGTTTAGAAAGCATTGACACAACTCGATATTTATTCTCCTCCTCACCTAACAGAAACGAATTTATCTGTGTTGTATAAGACATTAAATATTCCAGCCAAGTTGTCATCTTTAAGACGTTTGCCTAGAATGCTACCGCGTGCTTGATCCTGTCCCTTGTTGCTCCTACTATTCAGAGAGCCCTTTTTATAACCCTAAATGCCACTGACTGTCAGCAGGTAATGAATCATGTATCACTACTGCCCAAATGCCTGCTTGGAGACTCATCCATTCAACGTGTGCCCTCTAATGTCTGAACAGAATGCCTCTCAGAATAAAACACCTCAATCTTTCGGCTGCTTCTTAAAAAGACAATTATTTATGAATCAGAAAGGTTCACATACACTTGTGAACATCAATATTCTTTAATGGCTATAGAAATTGTAGCTCATGTTTTAATAAAACTGTGTGATTTATAACATGCTGAAGACTCATGGTTTCACTTTTGTAATTTATCACTTACAAATTTTAGTACGGCTTTAACGCACCACTCACACAAACTGAAATAATCCTCGGTAAGGAATTATTCTCTAAGATGTCTATGGGTGAGTGCTTGTGCATGTGTTTGTATTTGTCAGAAAGGATTTGGAGGGCAACTTACCTGATTTTTTTTTACTTTTTTCTAGCACAGACGTAAGTATTGTATTATAAGAGGATCTCCCCCAAATCCTTCAGTATCTCTGTGACAGTGCTTGGAGGAATTTTTAACCAAGTTTTTTTAATAAAGGCATAATTTAAAATTGGGCCCTGCTCTGGAATGTGACTTACCTGCATTCTATTGTATAATTATGTATTTGTGTGTGCATATGTATATGTGTACATTTCTATTTACATATATGTTCTTTAAATTTCAGTTCCTCTTTATTTAATGCAAAGCTTCCAGATTTTCTTTGATGAAGCATCCTTTTTTTCTCAAAATGTCAGAGACATGCTGATCTTTTTCTGAGTTCATGCTATTCTTGTTCTTTCTATCTTTTTCTAACACCTTCAGTCTCTCTGCTTTTAAATTTTCTCATACTGTTTTGAATTACTGGTTCTTGAAGAAAATATTCTAAAACACCTGCAAGATGTCTAGCATCATTTACTTATTTGCTGGGACATGTTGCCTTTTTCTCTAATTTATATTTTCTCTAATATAGATGTTCTTTTTTAAAAAAAATTTAATGTTTATTCTTGAGAGAGAGAGAGCAAGAGCAGAGGAGGAGAAGAAGGAGAGAGAAAGAGAGAGAGAAGGAACACAGAATCTGAAGCAGCCTCCATTCTCTGAGCCTTCAGCACAGAACCCCATGTGGGGCTTGAACTCACTAACTGTGAGATCATGACTTGAGCCAAAGTCGGATGCTTAACCAACTGAGCGACCCAGGCGCCCCTCTAATTTAGATGTTTTTTTGTGTTCCATGTATGCATTATGTCCTTTGAGTCAGGAATGCATATATTTTTACATTCTGCCTTGGGAATAACTTGGGAATAACCAGACTGCATGTTAAAAACATGTAGATATGCCATTTACTTTGAAGCTTAATGAAC
>NC_043700.1:58262386-58269187 GCF_006229205.1 Suricata suricatta
GGCGTTGATGAGAGACAAGTTGGATGAACTTTTCTTTGTGAAATAGATCTGTTCTTATAAGGAAATATTCACCTTAAGTCAAACTAAAACCTTTTTTCATTTAGAATAGTTGTTTTCTGTGGGTTTTCATAGTACCACATTCACATTTCAACCTAGTCTCAAGGAGATAATCAAAATCACGATACTTTAAAATGTTTGGAAGGGGTGATGGCAAATCATTTTACTTACCAGCAGTGAATGTGGTAGTGTTTCATTTCTTCACTTCATAGAAAATCAGAGACTTAGGAAAATCTCTTCTTAACCAAAAGCACGTGGTTGGGGGGAGAGGGTAATACCAAATATATTTGAGTCCATTTGTGATTATTTTTTAACGTTTAGCAAGAATGAATGATGATTGAGATTGTTTACAACCTCATGAGTCAAGCCTAATAGAGACAGGTAATAGTCAGTTTGCTAAACCTACTATTGGAACAAAACTGACAACATTCTCTCAAAGTTAGAACACAATTACAGTGTGGACTTCACTGCCAGTCTGACCCTTCCCAGAGTTTCCTCTTGGCCTGCAAGTTTGTATTTAGATCTGAGCTTCTTATTACAAAACATTGTTTCAGTGAACAACTCATCATGACAGACACCAGTATTCTTTCTTTATAAATGCTGATCTGACTAATTACATACGTATGTCACAGTGTAAGAATATCAAGAGCATTTTAGCATTCTGTTTTGTAAAAGACAGAGTGTGGTACCTATGAAAATGTAAGAGCCTATGAAAAAAAAAGTAAGTGTTGGAGACTTTGGAAATTTTTATTGTCCCTAAAATACAAAATGAAAAGAAAAATGAATAATCAAAACTAAAATGTTTAATAGTTATAAATATGTCAACTTCATCAATTTTTATATTTTATGTTTATAAAATATAAATAAATTTCAGGAAGCGTGTGGTTTTTGATTTGGCAAAAATTCTTGCTTTGGCCAATGCTTTCAGATAAATCATTGCCAATTTTAAATTTAATTAGTTATTTGTTGGCAAAAGAAAATTAACTTGCAAAATTATAAAAACATTTTCAAAAACTTCATACCTAAAATATTTTATTTAAATTTTTAACATTTATTTATTTATTTATTTTTGGAGAGACAGAGAGAGAGAGACAGTGTGATCAGCGGAGGGGCAGAGACAGAGAGGGAGGCACAGAATCCAAAGCAGGCTCCAGGCTCTGAGCTGTCAGCACAGAGCCCCACGTGGGGCTTGAACCCACAAACTGTGAGATGATGACCCGAGCCAAAGTTGGTCGCTTAACCGACTGAGCCGAGCCACCCACGTACCCCTAAGACATTACTTTTAATGAATGTTGCTGCTTAGGACCTCCAAAAGTAAAATGTCTTGGTCTTCTAGAATGCATGGAAATGCTCTTAATATCTTTCCATCAATATTCTCTCTACGTGATTTTCTCTGGGTAATGTCAGAAACCTAGAATGTTGAATACACAGTAATCTTGTGTAGATCTTACTGATATCTTATATTTTTTATTGGCAAACACGAGATGCTAGCTGAACATAATAGAAATTATTCTGAATTAGAAGTATCAGTTTTGCCACCAAATAACTATGATTTGTAGTGAGGTAACAAATTCTCTAAGCTAATAGGTGTTATAAAGGAAACTAATACCTCAATGTTGGGTTTAATAAATATGATTGATAAATGTTAATTGTCTTCCCTCAGCTCTTATGCCCACAACATGCAATTAGTTTGGCCAGCAGTTTACATGAAGAAGAGAGACAGTGCAGTGGGGGGAAGAGACGGAGGGACCCTCTCTTCCTGGTTAAAAAGCAAAAGGGATGGAAGGGCTTATAATGAAAATCAACAGTCAACCTCCTTCCCCACTTTTCATCCCCACCCGTGGGTCAGAGAGCTAATCATTTTTAAGCCTTGCTGGTTTTCCCCATCTGGTGATTAGCTCATTTGGGAAATGGCTATTTATCAACTTCAAACATTACCTTTAGATTTTCTGCTTTGATAAATGAGAATCTCTTTCATTTCCCTCCCATTTTCCAAAATAATTACGTGGCTATTTCTAGTTTTCCACTGATTACAATTTAAACAGCACAAAATATTAGCCAAAACAAAACCAAAAAACATTTAACCATCTGTTTCCAATTCCATGGTCATGTCTTGTCTCCTCATTTTGTAAAACCAGGATTCTAGCATTTCTGTGTCTCCCTCTCCATGTCTTCATTCTCACCTATCATTGGGAATAGTGGCTGTCATTGGAGTATTCATCGCCAAAGTTGATAACACTTTAATTATATTCTCTAACCATTTTTAAGTCTTCTGTAAATTTTTTATAAGGTGAGCCAATTTGCATACCAGCAATTTTTACTGTATCATGATGATGTAAATATTGTTCACTGCAAGTGATAATTTACTGTATGATATCTGTAAAAACACATTTTTTTCTATCTCAAGGGAGAATATTACTAGCATCAATTTAAAATGTATCTACCATGTTACATCCCAACTGTCTTTATCATGACCATGATAACTTTTCACAAGTTTTCAGAGACTATTTTGTCAAATCACACTCTCCCTCTTGCTGTCCGTCAGCTTTGTTCCATCCATAGATGCACTACACAAGTAGTTTCAGTAGTGTGCTTCTAAGTTTTCTTGAGTGAAGAGCCTCTTTTGTGAATCTCATGTCCTTTTCATAATGTCCTTTCGTTTTTCTGTGCCCATTCTCATAGTGGCATATGCAAAAATCTCTGAGAGCTTGCATATCTGAAAAGGCCTTTATTATGTCTTATTTTCTTAATAATAATAGATATGAGATGTGACATTAAAATCCATTGTCTTAGAATTTTGAAGGCTTGCATCAAATTTGTCTATAATCCATTATTGCTAATGATTTTTGGAATACGGATCCTTGGCCTTTGGTAATAATCTTTTGCTTGCTCTTTGGTTGAATATTTGTTTATTTTTTATTTTTTCCTGAAAGCTCTTATCATCCTTTTATATTTCATATTCTAAATTTTAAAAGATGTCTTGATGTGTATATATGTGTATTTTTAATTCATTGAGCTAAGCTCAGTGGCCCCCCTTTCTCTTAAAACATCTCTCTATTATAGGAATTATTTTCTATATTTTATAAATGATTTTCTCAATTTCAAATTCTTGTTTCTCTTTAAGTAACTTCTGTAACTCAAATATTGAACTAATGCCCATGCTTCCTATTCTTTCTTTTATGTTCTTCCTCTTTAATCTCTCTCTATTCTTTTTATTTTACACTATAGGATTGTTTTTGGTTTTATCTCCACCCATTCCTTTAAATATTTTGCCTGGCCAAATATGTAATTATGTGTGTGTATACAAATATAAATATATGTGTAACAAATTTCCAAGACCTCTTTCCTTTTCACTTGTTTATTTTTATGTATGTAATACCATGCTCTAATTAATAATTTGACAGAACTGAAAAACCTTACATTGAAACTTAGCTTTTTTAAAATTCAAATTTAGTTTAGGGGCATCTGGGTGGCTTAGTGGGTTAAGCATTTGACTCTTGGTTTCAGCTTAGGTCATGATTTTGTGGTTAGTGGGATTGAGCCCCATGTTGGGCTCTGCACTGACAGTGTGGAGCCTGCTTGGAATTCTCTCTCTACCCCTCTGCCCCTCACCCCCCTCACAATAAGTAAATAAACTTAAAAATGTAGTTTAAAGCAATTTTATTATGATTTATTATTCTGTTACTTATTCCTGACTACAAATACAATTAGATCAGCGAGTTCCAATACTGTCTTAGTTCACTATTGGCCATAAAATATAGAGTAGTCATTTAGCTTCTATGTCCCAGTTTCCATAGTTGTAAAAAAATACCATCACAATCTTTTACCTAATCATCCAGGCTTGATATTAAATTCAAATGTAAAACCTCATTAAAGGCATTTCATGCTGTATAAATGCAAGATATTATCTTTAGATAAAGAATCCATGTAGTGGAACTGTTGAAGAATATGAAGACAAGCCATTAATTATCTCCATCTGGGAAACAACAGTCGTGAATCACTGACAACTTTTAGATACTTCAACAGTTAGACCTGACTAGTCATGCTCCAATTGGAACATGTCCACAACAAAGATCTGGTAGCCAGTAAAGTAGAAATGTCATTCTATAAATTAAACTGTATTTCTGTATTGTTTAAACTAGGCATTTCCTTTTTCTGTGTGGAGAAAGGACAGTTTGACTCATGACTTATTAAAAATAATGGCACAATTATTAGACTCTCTAAGAAATATGAAGAAGAAAGGGAAGTTTTGCTGAGTAGCCTCCATTTAGGGCTCTTACTAACTACTCCAGAATATATAGTAGCATAAACTGTAGTTTATTGTTCAGTGAAATCTCTATGACTTTTTTCAGCACTAAAAATTGGACTTGGGGTGCTCAGGTGGCTCAGTCAGTTAAGTTTCCAACTTCAGCTCAGGTGATGATCTCACGTTTTTTGGGTTTGAGCCCCGTGTCAGGCTCTGTGCTGACAGCTCATAGCCTGGCGCCTGCTTCAGATTTTGTGTCTCCTCTCTCTGCCCTTTCCCTGATCACACTGTCTCTCTCTGTCTCTCAAAAATAAATCAATGTTTCAAAAAGAAAATTGGATTTGAAGTCATGTGATTTATTTGAAGTCAAGAAGACATTTTTATATGTTTTGTGTAACTGTTTTCTAAAAATATGTTCTGCTAACATCATATATATTATGTGATGTCTCTGCAATGGTGATCATCTCACATCACTACAATCATAACTTACCAACATGGAAATGTGAAACTTTGAGTGAAGTAATGCTTGACTTGTTGTTCTAAGTTGGAGCATACCACTTTCTTGTTCTTGCTGTTATTATTATTGGTCTGCTATAAGAATTAAAACCTTGGACTCTGCATTCCATATTTTTGAGTCCATATCATGTCTCTGCCACTTAACTGTCTGACCTCAGACAAGTTAGTTCAATGGCTCTCAATACCTCAATTTCCTAACACTTAAACAGACATGATACTAGTGTAATCTTCATAGAATTTCTATAAGGATTAAACATGTTAATATATGTAATCATAGTGGCAAGCATCCAGTGTTAGATGCTATTATCATTATATTTTCATAATAAATTTCATATTATATTTATTATTATAATTATTACTGCAGGATTCTTAATTCCTAAAAGATTTTATTGTAATACATTCATAACCTTATATTGAAGTTTAAGCTAAGGGACATCTGGGTGGGTTCAGCTGGTTAAGCATCTGACTCCTGATTTTGGCTCAGGTCATGATATCATGGTTCATGAGTTCTATCCCGTATTGGACTCTGCACTGACAGTGTGGAGCCTGCTTGGGATTCTCTCTCCCCTCTCTCTCTGCCCCTACCCTGCTACTCTTTCTCACTGTCTCAAAATAAGTAAGTAAATAAAATAATAATAATAAAGAAACAAGCTAAGGTGTGTGTGGCACACGATAAATATATATGATGTTTCATATTTGGGTAAAATTTTGCAGTGCTTTACTAATACTATCTTAATGCTAATAAGTGCTATATTTACCAACACAAGAAAAGAAAATATATACCAATCTATTCAAATTTAATCATTGTTTAGCAGATATTTTATTGGATAAAACTTTGATCTTTTTTGGGTCTGGTATGGGGAAAATACAGAAAACAGACATGGGAAATAACTAAATTTCATCTTTAAATCTTCCTTTGCTTAAGGTAGGCAATGAATTAATACACTATAACTCTTAAGAGTATAAATGTACATATATTGATGTCTCTCAGCAATCTATGCCCCCACCGTCCAATGCTCATTGCAGAGGTGACAATGCTTCAATCTCTTTTGTGTGTTTCCAGAGATTATTTTTATTTTTATTGTAATATTTAATTATTTTTGAGAAAGGAAGAGATATAAAACGCAAACAGGGAAGGGGCAGAGAAAGAGGGAGACAGAATCCAAACCAGGCTCCGCTCTGAGCTGACAGCAGAGAGCCCGATGCTGGGCTCAAACTCACGAATCTTTAAGAACATTGCCTGAGACCATTACCTGTGCCAAAGTCAGACGCTCACCAACTGAGCAATTCAGGTGCTCCTATTTCCAGAGATATTTTAAGCATCTATCAATAAATGCCCTTTTTGTACCTTTTTATTCAAATAGAAGCATACTAAATACACTTTTTCCTCCTTACCTTTTGTTTGTTTTGTTTGTTTTGTTTTATTTTTTACCAAAAAAGGCTATATTGTGTATTGAGGTCAATATCAGTACATAATGACCTCCTAAAAATTATTAATGACTTATAGAGCTTCATTGGATGGATGTACTTGAATAATCTCACCAGGTCACTGCCGATCGACTGTTTTGTTAACATACTTGCTGTTGTAAGAGTTCCAAAAAAAATAATGTTGTACAATTTAAACTAGTTGGTATATATGTAGTATACTGTATGATAATTTTTAAGAAAAGGAATTGCTAAGTAAAGGGTTAATGCATGGTTATTAATTTTTAAAGAAATTTTAATTTTAAATTTAATTTGAATATTAATACAGCTACATAACATGAATCTAAAGGAAATAATGAATGATAAAAGTAAGACTCTCACACCACTTCCCTATCTTCATCCCGTTCCTCTAACTGGAGAGAATTAGTCTTTTCACTTTCTATATAGCCTTCCAGAGAGGTATGTGATGCATATATGCATATGTAGAAGAATTCTTTCTCAGGCGGGCTTTTCTTTGTTTAGCATAACAGATTATAGCAGGAGACTGTTGCCTGGAC
>NC_043700.1:58269287-58271655 GCF_006229205.1 Suricata suricatta
TTATAATAGCTATTGCCAATAATAAATGTGTAAGTATTCATTTTGAATTTTCAACCTTTTATTTTCCCAGATGATCTACCATGTTACCATGACAAGTGTTCACACAGAAATATTATGACTGAATTTATGTGATATTAATAATAAAAGCATTTAATCAAGCGCTATATTCCACTGAGGAGTGGAAGTAGAATTCCATGAATAATTTTCCTTTATTGAGTAAAATGTTATCATCATATTATATCTTACTATGTTTGAAACACATATTTTTTATTTTTAAAAAGCTGAAACATACTTAAAATTGTATTATATTTCTCTTATTCATTGTTACTTTTCAGCTATCAGGATACTTTGAGAACTAGCATTGGCATTATGCTAAGTTATTATTCAAGATTTGCGTTGTTTTTCTCTGTTTTCAGCATGCAGTGACCTGGAGTTCAGGGAGGTGGCAAACAGATTGCGAGACTGGTTCAAGGCCCTTCATGAAAGTGGAAGTCAGAACAAGAAGACAAAGGCATTACTGAGGCCTGAGAGAAGCAGTAAGATTTCTAAATTTGATATGTGCTGTCGTCTTTGATATGGGATTTTATTTCCAATGAATCACCTAGAACAAAACACATATTTCAAAATTTATTCTTTGCTTGGGTGCCGAACAAATGCCAGAACACTGTTATTACTTCCAGGCACACTCAAAGTATTTTGCAAGGAAATAAAACATTTGTGACAACTCTTATTGGTAAAAAATATATATCCCCACAAAGACAACATTAACTTCCAGCTGAAGTGAAAGAGTACGGATATTTTTCAGCATTTTGATAGGAGTAGTAAAAAATGAAACAACACAAGAAACGAGGGTAAGAATGTTAGAGTACTTAGATTTTTACAGACACAATTAGCCCCCTGTGCTCCCCACAGGTGGCCCTTTACATGATGGCTTTGCAGACATTTCTACTCTGACCCAACAAAGTCAGTAGACAAAAAGGATACTTTGCATAACACACATGCAAATCAAATTCATAAAAAAGAAGAAAGCAAGACCCATACAAATATTATATGATTTTTTAAATCATCTGTACAATTTCCTCAGAGTGTTTTTCAATTCCCCAGCAATAGGAAGTGGAAATTGAAATAAAACGTTTGTTATGAATAATTTAGTGAACTTTTCATTTTATAGTTTCTCACTTGTAAAAACAATATTTATTACACATTGAATATATGTAAAAGAAAGATATTGAAGTATGGTTTTAATTTTGAGAGCTTTTAAAGATTGAAAGATTTGGTCTAAAATACGAGAACAGGTGGTAAAGCGGTAGTTAGAAGCAGCACCTTGTGGTTGACAAAGTCCCAAGTGTGCGCCCGTCTTCGCTCATTGTGACATAACCCACGTGCTCTCCCTCGCAGGCCTCAAACACAGATTTCTAACAAAATAATATCATAGGTTACATAATTATCCATAATTTTTATTTCCTAAAAATGCCTTACTTTTTTTCTTTATATCAAGGAATTTTTCTACAGTCACAATCTCTTCTATTTATGAATCTTATATATGTTCTTAAATACTTCAATAATTCTTTTTCATTAAACTAATGAAGCTGGCACTGATAGACCTAATAATTAACTTAGAACGTGTGATGACTGTCTATTTCTTCTTATGAACTTCGGAAAGAAATTATACTGTTTTCCCTATACTTTAGGAGTGTTCCTCAGGTTTGTCTTTGGAATTATTGATTACATTTTTGGCAGATGTTACCTTTTTAGATCACTTCAGTGTAAGTAAAATGACAAGTCTTACTTAATAGAAACAACAGAGTATATTAGTCCTTATTTCATAAAGCACACATATCCGAGGTGGGGTAAAATTTATTCCAGATGCTTACATATTAATCTTTTAAAATTCATGTCGACACCTATCCTGTCAATTCTTATGCTTAAATTATTGCTTGCTCTCAAATTTCTCCTTTGAACTTGAGTTCAGACTAATGATCTCTCTCATATTTGGAGATGGATAAAAGGAGAGCTTGCAGAACTCAGCACAGTGCCTGGTTAATTATACACTTTCATAAATATTATTTCCATTTCCAGCTCTTTCAGAAATGACATACCCTCAACATAGTGGATTAATTACAAGAAGCTCTTAGGTAGTTGAATATCTTTGGGAAGTAAATGAAAGAGTGGCCCTATGATTATATATACTAGTTGAAATGGTTGGAAGCCAAGTAGGAGTAAATTTCCTAAAGGAAGTAATCCATTACAACAGATAAGACAAATCATTAGAAGAAAAATGGCTGACTCCCTCAATTTCTCAGATCAAAACATCAGCCAGGAGAGATTTCTCCTGATTTCATCATATTTAATTTGTGAACCAATCCAC
>NC_043700.1:58271755-58276376 GCF_006229205.1 Suricata suricatta
TTTTTTATTCTGAAAATTTTAGGAATATGTAATTTGTATGAGAATTTATTATTTCTAAACCAATCACAGTAGAGCTTTCTTAAGAGATTTTGCAATCTAATTTGGCAATACCATCTGAAGATAGGAGAAAAAGTATATACACACACACACTTGCACACACATGCACAGATATACACAGGTAGAGAGTTTATAGCTTATATTTTAGTCTTGAGTCAGGTACAAGCATAGAAATATCCAACTGTCTCTCATCCTTGCCTCACCTTTACATTTTTATAAAGATTTTATTTATGAAGTATAAGATAAGTTGTGGCTATAGTTTAATAAAAGGACTGATGTTCTACCATGATTTAGAGAAGAGACCTCTAACATTGTTTTCATTCTGATGTGCACTCTTATGGAAACTGTGGACGAATTTTTGCTTAATGGATTGTGAAGAACCTAGCTGTCTTTCAGGATTTCTAAAGCCCATCTCAAAAGACAAAATGCCCAATCTATTTTCAATTGATTGTGTTGGCTTCAGATAGTTGCTCTTGGAGTCTCTGCATCCCTTAAGAGCCCCTGATGGGGCAAAGTCCTAATGCTTGAGTGATGGATGGAGGTTGAGGGGCAAGAGATCCAGAAATCATTATATCCTGAGAGAAGACCATGGGATCCAGGGATTTTAGCACTTCAAATCTCAGCTCTAAAAAAAAAGAAAAGTAAAATAATACAAATCTGGACAAAGTAAAGGAAGACATTGGCATGAGAGAAAAGAGATAAGGTTGTTGAAGGAAGACAGAAGAAAATATTTTAGGAAGCTGAAAGGAAGGTTGGAAGTGATAAAAAAAAACGTGGAGGAAGAATTTATGGTAAGGCAGTGTTCTTAGATGCAGTGTGAGGAGATCCCAAGTTTTGCAATACTTCATTATAGTGTCCAATTATCCCTAGTGAAATTTTGCCATTTGGGGAGATATTGGAAGGAAATTATGCCAATAAGAGTCTTCCTCAACAGAAAGAGCTGGGGATTAAATTCCTACTCAAGAGCCAAGAAGACTTCAGTCTAGTAAGATTCTCACTCAAACAGAAAACAAAAAGGAAGCATACTGTTTCACAAAATCTAAGTAACTTCTTGTTGTACTGTAAGAGACAAATGTCCAGGGTGCTGCTATGTTAGGAGTTGTCACTCACCGCCGGGTAGCCATGGTTCCTTAGCCAGGAAGGACACAAAGGGTATGAAAAGCCTCCATGAATGCCTGAAGACAGTGGAATCCAAGGAATGTTCAGCACTTCAAGCCACAGTGCCTTAAAATATCAAATAAATACAAATGCAGACTAAGTAAAGAAAGATTATTCAAAAAGACTATTGCAGTGTGGAAAATGCCTAACCCCAAGGTTTGCAAACATGTCAAATCAAACAGGAAAACTCTTCCATTTGTAAGAAGTAGTAAGCAGGGCTCGCAATACCTTTGTAGATGAGGCAGTCAAATGTGTAGAGTAAGCAGATAGCAAAATTTGGGCACTGTAACAGGAAATAATACTCCTGTATTCAGCAGATTCTTAGAACAAGCAGTTTAGGCAGAGATTTTCCATGTGTTTTAGTCCTTGTTCAAACATGTGGAAAAGAAGTTTAGGAGGAGGAGGAGCAAATCATCACTAAAGATTGGTCAAGCCAAAGTTCAATAGTTGAGTAATGAGTTATGGTAAGTCCTTGGTCAAACTTCATTCCTAAATATAAATAATTCATTTATCTACCAAGCAAAACTATGAGATTCTTAAGCCTGTTACTTCATAAGTTCCATCCTTTTATATCTTTGTGTGTGTATTGATACATTCCTTGCACATGATTGTCTAGGCCGCTAATCTGATGCTTCACAGTGGCAATTCTCTCTATAATTCACCCAAGGGATTACTTAGCTGGGAAATCTTGTGTTTTTAGTCTAGAAAATATTTTTGTAGACTCTTTTATGGGTGTACTCTTAAATATTCGTGTGTGTGTGTGTGTGTGTGTGTTTTAAATGTAAGTTGATGGTCTCTTATTTTATTTACTAAACTCAACATTGATTTTTCTTTCTTTGGCTACTTGGGCCCTTTAAATATGTGGTGGTTTTTGTTTGTCTTTTCATTGGGCCCCAATCTATTTAGTAACATCCCTTTATTGACAATAGTCTCACATTAGTTGGAAAGCAGTCTCATACTGGCTTTGCCTCAAAACATCAGGAAAGCCACTGGTTCCCTGAGCTATGGAGGAAGTTACATTACTCTTTTTTCTCTTCGACTCCCAATCTAGCTCCCAAAAGGGAGGAGACATTGACCTTCTCCCCAGGAGTCTGTAGTTTTCTATGAATCAGGGTCTCTTTTCAGGGTCTCTCATTTTTCTTCATTCCTTCCACCTTTGATATCCACTGTCTGTTCTCCAACTCTCACCCAGCTCATGGAGAGAGAGAACTCTGTGCCAATTTGCATCCATTTTTCTTTTTACTCCAACACTCTGAGGAGAGTGATAGTAGATTGAAGTTGATCCTGGAGAAGGAGCTTGCTGCATTTGGGTGCTCAGAAAACCTTTCTCAATGCTTTATCAACCAACTTCAAATTTAATATGGAAAAAGTATCAGACTTGAGGAACAATTTAGAAAAAAATTCTTGTTTGTATTTCAATATCAAAATCATATAACAGCGGTAAATATATAAGAGAGTCACAATATGTATTTTTCTGGTTGTGCAAAGAAGATGCTTAAATGCCAATATTTATCATTTAATGTATTATCATTGAGCTAGATATTTGGCTTTTGATGGAGCTGTCTTTAGTGACATTTAAATTGAGATAATTTTTTAAATTGTCAATTTTTACTTACTCTCTGAAAATATCATAGTTTACTCTCTATATTTTGAGAATATTTGTGAATAGAATATGTAGTTTCTTGCAAAATAATTCTCAATAGCTACATCTGCTTATAGTCACATTAGACTTATAGACTAATATATAGTAAAAAGTTAATGAGTGAGTTAAAGAGGTGAATCTGATTTGGCACTGAACTGGCTGGCGTGCAGGAGGAGAGTGGGGAAGGAATGTCAGCCCATGTCTTCATTGCTAGTACTTGCTGTCCTTAAGTAATCTGAAAAATTCAACACTCTACTCACTTCATACAAAGCCTTTAGATATGTGCTACTTTCAACCAAGCAGATAGAACAATAAAGGCTCATAGGAACAATACAGAAAAATACGGCCCAAAATACGGTCTAAAAAGAGAGACGGTGCCTCGGTTAGTTTGAACCAATTTTAGAATCACAAAACAATAGTTTTCAAAGGGTCCATGGAAGAAAAAATATCTGAAAAGTCACTAATTTTCCCTATTTTTACTCATATGTACTCATCTCTTTGTATATGTTGATAATCTGTTTACTTTAATAGTCTAAATTATTTTCTTCTCCCAAGTAATACAAAACTTTTATCTAGCTAATTTTTGCTGCAGTGTTATGAGTAAAAATACAAATTAAGACACAACATCTTGCATTTTCCCTTATCATACTCTCAAAACCCGGCCTCATTATATATGAACCACATAGCTGCTAATGATCCTGAACCTGAATGCAGAATGTGTAATATATTCTCTAGCTTCATTTTGTTTTCCTATTCAGAAGCCAGATTGATAAAAACAATTAGTACATATTGCTCTTTGGCCTAACCATTGCTTGCTGACGTCTCTTGGGGGTTTTACGAGGTGTTACAGGATTTTGATTAATGCAATTCCCTATAGTAGAGAAATTGGCTCTTATTTGCTGTTTGGGGGCAGTCCCAGAACACTTTTCACCCAGGTATCTATACTCTTTCAAATCGTTCAGCTTGTTGCTTAAATATCTTGCATAAGATGTCCTCCCTTCTACCACATAAGAAATCGCAACACCAGCACGGAGCATTTGCCTAAGCATTATGCTGCTTGGCTTTTCTTTATAGCATGTGTCACAACCTGATTGAACAATGTTTACTAGGTTATTTTCTAACTCTCCCAAATGAAATATAAGTTTTATGAGGTTAGGAATTTTCTGCTGTGGAATCCCCAGCTACTAGAAATGGCCCTGATACATTATAAGGACTCCGTGACAATGAGCAATAAAATGATGTGTAGCTGCTTTCTTATTGCTGAATGACACCCAGGTTCCAGGGGGACAAATCTCAGACAGTGAGAGGATTGAAATAAAAGTGTTAAGACTTGGAGCACTGGATGGTTACGTTGGTTAAACACCAGACTCTTGATCTCTGCTCAGGTCATGTTCTCACAGTTGGTGGGATGGAGGCCCACATGGGGCTCTTTGCTGATAGCTTGGAGCCTGCTTGGAATTCTCTGTCTACTCTTTCTCCGCCTAGCTCACACAGTCTCTTTCTCTTTCTCAAAATAAATAAATAAATAAACTTTTTAAAAAACATTTAAAAAGAGTCAAAACTTGATGAAACTTAAATGGGAAGATATTCTACTTCTTTTTATAAGGCAATGAATCTTGAATGTGGCCTATGACTTCATAAAAAAGGAAAACTTGCTAGCCTCACACTGGCTATCAAATTAATAGGGCCATATAGTTTATGTTAGTTAAACATCTTGTTACACTGTCAGAAGTATTATAAAGGATGGTGGAAAATGGTAAGGTT
>NC_043700.1:58276476-58372080 GCF_006229205.1 Suricata suricatta
CTATGTTTTCTGTTTAAGTACTCTGCATATTTTTTGTTATTTCTGTTATTCATTTCTATTATAATTTTGTTATGTTCTGATATACTTTGTATGATTTCAGTTCTTTCAAATTTGTTATGGCCCAGAATATGTTTCATATGCCCTTGAAAGGAACTGGTATTCTGCTCTTATTTGTTGTGGTGTTTTATTAATATAAATTATTCCAAGTTTGTTGATAACGTTGTTCAGATTTTCCAATATCTTGACTGTTTTTCTGTCTACCTATTCTATTGATTATTTACAGAGTGGTGTTGAGGTATCCAGACAAAATTGGGAACTTGTCTATTCCTCCAGTCAGTTCTATTTTTTTTTTCCACATGCATTTTAAACCTTCATTTTAGATACAGGTACATTCAGGGGTGTTATGTCTTCTCATTGAAATATTTATCATTATGTAACACACCTTTGTGGTGTGGTAACATTCCTTATTCTCAAGCCAAATATATTATTAGCATTGTCAGTCTAACTTTTTTCCATTAGTTTTTGCCCCGGTATACTTTCCCAGCCACTTAATTTCAAACTACTATGACATTTTATTTAACTACTATGACATTTTATTTAGTTTCTTTGAGAACAATATATCATTAGAGTCTTAGTTGTTTGTTTCTGTGTGCATTTCTTTTAATACATTATTACATTTAGTACATTTAATACATTTAAATATAATAATTGATTTGGCTTCATTATAATATACTTTCTTGCTAGTTTTCTGTCTTTTCCATCTCTTCTTGGCCCAGTGTTTCTTCTTATAATGGTTTATTTTAGAATAACTCTTTTTATGATTTCATTTTATTTTTACTCTTGGTTTATTATTTTTACCTCCTTTTGAAAGTTTTCAATGTATACACTAGGATTTACAAGATACCAATTTAATTTGTCACAGTCTACCTTCAAATAATATTTGCCATATTATATATATTAGAAGTACTTATAATTCTCAATTTATCCCATCTTTTGTGCTATTATAAAATATGTTTTGCTTTAATATATGCTTCCAACACACATTGCTAATAACTTCAGATTAGACATTCAGTGATTTTTTTTTAATTGAGGTATAAATAACTTACATTGTTTCAGGTGTAGAACATATTGATTCAACAATTTTATACATATATTGTCAACCTCACGTGATAAGTGCCGTCACCACCTGTCACTGTGAAGCATTATTATAATATTATTGACTGAGTGTCATGCTACACTTATCATCTCTGTAATTTATTTATTTTATGACTGGAATTTGTACTTCTTAATCCCTTTTATCTACTTTACCAACCTGCCCACCCACCTCCCCTCTGGCAACCACCAATTTCTTCTCTGTATTTAAGAGTCTGTGTTTTTTAAGAGTCTGTATTTTCTCTGGGTAAAGAACTTTTGGTCCGGAGCTCTATTTTTCTTTCAGAATGTCACAGATGTCTTCCCATCATATTCTGGCTTGTATGGTTTCAACTTAGAAGTCTGCTATCAATCTCTTTTCTTTGTTCCTTTATAGAAAAATGTATTTGCTCTAGATGCTTTAAATATTTTTCTCTTTATTAATTGGCTTTGAGCAGTTTGACAGTGATGTGTATTGGTTTTGTTCCTTTCTTTATTTGCTTGGTTGGTATTTACCTTTTTGGAGTTTTTAAGGAAAAGGATCTCTGTGATTTAATGTATTTCATTGATTTTGGAAAATTTTCCATTGTCTTGAAATATTTCTTCTACCCTGTTCTCTCTCTTCTTCTAACCATTTGAATTACTTTTCTGTTGGGCTCTAACAATGATATGCAGCTCTTGTATGTTCTGTTTTTCTCCTCTTCTCCTCCCCCTCCTTTACTTTTTTTTCTCCCTCTTCTTTTTTTTTTTTAATGTTCACTTACTTTTGAGACAGAGAGTGCACACATGTGTGCTCACACTATGGAGCAGGGTCAGAGAGAGAGGGAGACAAAGAATCCAAAGTTGCTCTGTGCTGACAGCAGCGAGCTGGATGTGGACTGAACTCACGAACTAGGAGATCATGACCTGAGCCTCAGATGGACGCTCCCTCTTCTTTCCCTCCTCCCTCTCCTTCTGGCTTGTCTGTGTCTTGTACTTTCCACCTACAATTCCAATGCAAATTTTGCTTTTATACTTTAGCCTTTGGCCTATTAGTCATATTAATTTCAAATTATTTCTGAGAGTAGCCACATCTGTCATATCTGATTTTGAGTCTATTGAATGCCTTGTCTCTTGGCAATGCTTTTTTTCCCCTAAATCGTTTTCCTTCTGCATTTGTGTGTCTCTATTTCTTTGCTCAAAACTGGACATATTATATAGGATGGTAGAGACTGAGATAAATAGTATGAATGCCTACAAGTAAAGATGCTTTTTTTTTAATTTGGCCTCTAGTAACATGATTGAGTCAATCTAGTCATATATTGAACTAGGTTTTGGTTTTGGTCTACTATTGTTACCCTCAATGCATCTCAGACTTCAGCTGCCTCTGTGTTGGCCTTGTGCTTCTGGGGAGGCTGATTTGCACTCCTCTTTTTCTCCACTTGCTTCTTTATGTTTTTGTTTGCAACTGAGTCTCTAAGAGGATCCCTCATCACAATCTCACCCCTCCTCTTTGGTAGACCATTGGCACTTCTTATTTAACACTTGGTACTGGGATAGAAGGAGCATTCCTTTGTATTCTAGTTAAGCAATAGCCTTACGCAGGTGCTACACACCTATATCCCAGGGTCTCAGAGGTGGAATCTTCTGAGCTTATATCTCTCCTTTAGTGCAGGGGTTCCCTGACCATCTACACTCAGGACATCGTCCTGCCTCTTACTCAGAGACAGCTGGGGTGTGTGTGTGTGTGTGTGTGTGTGTGTGTGTGTGTGTGTGTGTTTTCCAATCTTCTGGGTGCAGCATATCCTCTTGTCCCTAGTAACTTAAAGCCTTGTTCCATAAGGGATATAGGAAAATAAGATCTAGGTGGGCACTCACACCTGTCTCACAGCAGCTTCTGTTTCTTAGGTGGCTTTATTAGCTCTCTTACCCTACCCTAAATCTCTCCTTAAAAGGGCTGGCAGAGGTTTTCTGAATAAAATCTGTCAGTGGTTATAAATTCCTCGCCTTTTGTGGCTTCTCAGGGTTTCTTAGTGCCATGCTAACCTATACACAGCCTTCAGTAATCCATTGAAGGTTTTAGCTGAACTCTCCTTCTTAGCTGATATTGTGTTCCATGGCTGTCTCGGGTGAGCTCTGCTCACACGCCATCTCTTCTTGGAGGCAGACACCTGTTTTTAGGCCCTGGGTTATTGCATTGTCTAGGGACACAGAATCCCTCATGGGTTCGAAGTAATTGTGGTTTTGTAAATTATTCATATTTTTCTTATTGTTAGGGTGAGAGTAGCATTCCTTCAATTATACAGTTTCTGATCAGATTCCAGGCTTTAATTGAATCGTTAATTGTGATAGGCCATTTTCTTCTTCCTGATTTCAAGTTGGGTGTTTATCTTAAGGGCTTAAGAGTTTTACTAGAAATGGTCCTTTTTAGTGTACTTATTTTGCTTGAGGATCATTGTAATCTTTTAATCGGTAAATTTAGACATTTAAGCAAAATTTCTTCCATTATCTTCCTAAATTATTTTTTGTACCATTATCTTTGTCTTCTCTGGGGCTTCAATTACACATGTGCTGTACCCAATGTATTATCCAGCAGTTTCCTTAGGCACTTTTGATTTCTTTCCTTGCTTTTCCTCACATTAGATCATTACAACTGACTTTTATTCAAGATTCTTTTTTTGTTCTCCATGAATTCAATTCTGCTCATAAATTCATGTAGTGATTTTTTTTAGGTTTTATAAGTTGTTTCGTTATTTTCTTTCTGAATTTCCATTTTGTTCTTATCATTTTTATTTCTCTACTAATAGTTCCTGTCATTTTAATAAGAAGTATATTTTATTCTCTTCATTAAAGACACTATTTTAGTTGCTTAGAAACTTGTCTGCTAATTCCAACAACTGTATCCTATATCAGATTCTTTCTCAATTGATTGTCTTTTCTTTTAAGAACATGTCCTTTTTCCTTGATGCAACATATATCTCATAATTGTGGATATTATTCCAGATGCCATGTATACTAAATTGTAGAATGCTTTATTATTTTAGTCCAATGAATGTTTTTTTTTATTTTAGCCGATGATTAATTTTTGCTGGACTCAAAACAATGAGAACTGTATTTCTTGAAATCTAGCTCTGACCTCAATTCAGATGTGTAGACTCTAGTGTAGGTGATTGGAGTCTACAGTGTGTGTGTGTGTGTGTGTGTGTGTGTGTGTGATTGGTGGGTCATCAGAAGCTAGGGCAGATAATATCTGGTTCTCTGGCGCTTTTCCTGCCTGAATATCTCTCTTGGTTTTCAGTGATTGTACACAATTTTCTAATTTTCTAGGCTGGAATGTCTGTATTTTTCCACTAGTGTCTCTTCCATCTTCTCCCATGCCAACTTTGTTAGTTCCCAGATTGAAAACAGCAAAAATTGAGAATTTACTCTACTTGCCTTTACAAAATGTAGGCTATCCACCAGAATCTGCCAGCTTCTTAATCGCTTTTCAATTCTTTCCTGTTTTTTTTAATTATGTGCAGAGTTTAATGATTTATGAGTATAGAAGTATCAGTCCAGTAAATGTTACTCAGCCATTACTGGAAACAGAATGTAAATTAACTATTTAAATGACAAGTTGGGGAGAGGATTTTTGTCTTATTTTCTTTAGATCTAGAAGACCTAGACGTATAGCATGTATTGAAGCCAATATGGGGTAAAATGCTATTTTACTTCTCAGCACCTATTCTTGTGTGACTTCTTTCCCAAATCTGTCTTTTAATTAACTTATTTTTTGGTATTATGGTACTTTTTAAATTTTTAAACCTTCAAGAGTGAGCACAGTCCTTCAGTCACTTTGAATATGTTTTGAAATGTACATTTCCTGAGATTTCTGCTTTCATTTGAATTGTTTTACATTCATTTACATTAATCAAATTATGCTAAGGTATTTGCTGACTAAGCAAATCCAATTGTTAATATGGGCTTGTTCTTTCATAAGATTAGGAAGTGACTTGCTTTGTATCTACATTCTAGAAGTGAATAACCTAATTTTGTACAATAGCATTAATATTTAGGGGATATTGATCAACGTTTTTCAATTATAAAACTGTGTCTGATAGCTTTTGCCACTCAGGAATTTTTCACACATCTTAGAGAAAAGACATCACTAGATATTTCTTAAGTGATTTTAGATGTTTCATGGGGATTATACTGAGCTCCAAAGAATTATAAGAATTGATCAGTGTAGGAGGATAAAGGGCCAAAATGACCAGAGGTTTTACCCATTACTGGGTACCGCGTGGTGGTTTGCATCTATATGGTATAACCTAGCACTAATCCTGTAGGGTTCAGTCACAAAAACCAATCATCTGTATTATTTTATGTAGTCCCTACAACAACCTTGCAATGTGGATTTATTTGTTCTTCTTTACAGTTGAAAAAGATTGAGAGGTAAAACTTAAAGTCACACAATTAGTAAGTGGTAAAGATTTTATGGGCTCTGAACTTAAAGAACTTCTGTTCCTTGAGGCATCATGTAATCTTCCAAAGGATCTCTCAGAATTCAAGTACTACCAAGTCAGCTCCAGTACATAATTCATCAGGATTGCGGTAACCACCTCTGATATACTTGTACACACAGTAAGGATATTTTCCTATTTCATTTTTACTAAAGATTGTAGAAATGTTTCCAAAAATTAGTAACTATTATTTGGCCTTTATTTTCTTATCCCTGAATGAATTTTTGTTTCTCTTTGTGTAAAAATAAATAACTTCGAGTGAGGTTAACACATATATTTAAAGCTTTGTTGAATTGAGTTATCTTGATAACCTATACTAACTCCCGAGAAAGAGATTTTTAATTATTAAATTATTTCTATGTCAAATTTACTTATATTAATTATTCTTAGGGATAAATTATGAAAATTTCAAAAAATTACCCATATTTTAGTATCTTTAGATTTAATCTTTAAAACCATGTTACAATATGTATATTTTCCATAAACAACAAAAAATGCTTCCTTTAATGCTTATTAAAGATATATGCCTACAACTGACTATAGAGATATTTTAAATGGATACTTTTCATACACTAAACCATTTATTTCCATGATAATTTTTATATCTGTAAATGAAAATTTCTTTATGCTAAATATTCCACAAGAAATGAAAGAGATAAGTGGTTGAAAATTTCAGATGGTGCTACATACTGATATTTTTTCTTTTTTCCACGTGAAGAATACTCTCTTATTTTTCTAGCACCATTCACGATTCTGCATAGGATATTGATCTTTTTGCTCAAGTGAGTTTTTGGATGAGTTTTTCTCAGTGTTTCCCCTCCTCAACTCCTTTTTGAAGCTATTAAAGATGATTTGTATTGTTTTGGGCTACATTTCCCTAAATGCATTCACTACCTCAAACGAACTTGCTTTTTATTGTGATAAGCACTAGGGAGTGATAAATTCACTCACTAGCCTTCCAGGTTTGTTTTTTAATAATAAAATTTTTCTATGAAACCAGCAGAAAATTACTAATCTTTAACTTTTTTCCTACATCTAGTTTCCCTCCAACACAAAGTGCTGTTATTGAATTAATTCTTTTCTGATTCTCAAATCTCACTTCAGGTGTTACATCCTTTTGTTTCATCTTGCTGACACTTCTTACTATTTTCTGTTCTTCTATATAGCACCTACTCTAGAACTGAGCTCTTTTCTATGTTGTGTTTGAGTGTATTTTTATATCTGTTCCATATTTTGTCTCCTTTATATATGTATGCATCCCTCCTGTATAGTTTCTGATATAGAGTTACCACTTAATATGTTTAATCATCATTCATGGAATACTTTTGAATATATAGTATTTGCCAAACATTCCTCCAGGCATTTAGGATATAGCAATAAATAAAAAGACCACATTTATTTCATGAGCCACCCCTTCTGAATTCCCTTTTCTGATCATTCTTCATCTATTTGATAACTAAATATCAGTAGTTCCTTAGACTTAATATTTTTCTTCTAGCTGTAACAATTATTATTATGATTTTGCTTAGTATCCTGTTCAAAAATAAAATATATACAGGTGATTCCCCAAATCATTTTATAGCCTTGATACCCAGAATCCTATATTCCATTTCCCATTAAAATATTCTCTGAAAGTTTGACAAGCATCTCAATATTAACATTGCCAAAGTCCAATTTAAATTCCCCATACAATCTGTTTTTGTGTCTTCTTCAACTCAGTAGATCAAGCCTATGACCTCAGAGTCATACTTGAGAAAAATAATGGACAAGGATGGGAAGATCTCCCAGAAAAAAGCAAAGTCTTTATTGTGACCTGTGTGAGTGAGCAGACCATTAATTCCCTGACTTCATTTTTTCACAACTTTCTCCTTATTCATTCAACTCCAGTAAAATTGATTCTTCCTCTCCTACAGTGGCATGAAGCATGAACTGACCTTAGATCCTTTTTGCTTTCTATTTCTTACACCTGGAATGCCCCTCACCCTTAGAAACCAGATTACTCATACCTTCACTTCTTTTATATTTCTGCTAGGAGATTATGCCTTTAGAAACAGTGTGGTAGAAAAAATTCTATAGTCCTTCTAGGATTCCACACCTCTGGTTATTCAAACAAACACTAATCTAAGTATTATTATAAGAGGATTTTATAGTTGTAAGTCAATTGCCCTTCAAATATTGATCCAAAGGAGGATCTTAAAAAGTAAACACGGCAAAGATGGCAGCAGATTCTATGAATGGGTTTCTTTGGAAAGAGCTCTACTATGATTTCACTGCTTATCCAAGAAGATGAGGGTGTTTCCCTTTATTTCAGGTTGAAATACAGATTTCAACAGAACTTCTGTTTTCAGTGTGTTTCCAGACAAGTGATAATGGTCTGAATCTCACGAGGAAAGTCTGCAAGCAGAAAACAGCCATGAGCTGCTTACATGTTTGGTGTCAAAGCAAAAGAAAATTACTGCTGCTTTGAAGTTTTATTTGTGGGCAGGTAATGCAAAGATATTTACTGTGGACACTATTTGAGTCATATGAATGAGAAACAATGTAAATTCTGCCCATGAGAGCGGCTTTGAACACTGAGTAAACACTGACAGAAAAATGGATCACCAGATATCCAGGGACTAATTGCTGAGGAAACTATCACATATCACAAGAAATAGAATTGGATGTTCACATTGGGGATACTTGGAAAATCTAAGAAAATGATCTAGAAGAAAAATAGATCTAAAAACCTAATAAGCCTATACAGACAGCTTAATGCCTTTTGAAGCTAATTATCAGTTTTGGGCTTTTTGGCTGCATGATTTTATTTTTTAATGTATTTAATATTTTTATTCTTTAAATTTATTTTTTATTTTACATCCAAGTTAGTTAACATATAGTGCAATAATGATTTCAGGAGTAAATTCCAGTGGTTTATCCCCCATGAGTATCGCACCCGGTGCTCCTCCTAGCAAGTGCCTTCCTTAGTCCCCTTACCACATTATATATTTTTCTATTCACAACCCCTCCACAACCCCTCTAGCAACCCTCAGTGTTTTGACTTCCTCTTTGTTTTTATATTATTTTTGCTTCTTTTCCTTTATGTTCATCTGTTTTGTAACTTAAATTCCACATATGAGTGAAGTCATATGATATTTGTCTTTCTCTGACTAATTAATATCACTTGGCATAATACCCTGTAGTTCCATCCATGTAGTTGCAAATGGCAAGATTTCATTCTTTTGAATTGCTGAGTAACACCCCATTGTATGCATATATACCACATCTTCTTTATCCATTCATCTGTTGTTGGACATTTGGGCTCTTTTAATACTTTGGCTATTGTTGATAGCACTGCTATAAATATTGGGGTGCATGTGATCCTTCAAAACCTTAAATAAATACCGATTAGTGCAATTGCTGGGTCATAGGGTAGTTCTATTTTTAATTTTTTGAGGAAACGCCATACAGTTTGGAGAGTGGCTGCCCCAGTTTGCATTCCCATCAGCACTGCAAAAGAAATCCTCTTTTTCTGCATCCTCACCAATATTTGTTGTTGCCTGAAGTGTTAATTTTAGCCATTCTGACAGGTATGAGGTGGTATCTCATTCTGGTTTGAATTTGTACTAGCCTGATGATTAGTGATGTTGAGCATTTTTTCATGTGTCTGTTAGCCAACTGAATGTCTTTTTTTGGGAAAGTGTCTATTCAAAAGAGCAATATTTAAAGGATAGGTAAAGGAATTACAAATGAAGAAGACTGAAAAAAATTGTTTCAACCCACATATTTATTATTTTTAACATCAATAAAAATATATATCCCAACATCACATTAATTACAATATCGAGCTATGCATTACCTCTATTTAGATAACTATCATAAAATCTTTATGAAAATAATTCTATTCAAGAGAGAACTGTGTAAAAACAATTATTCAAGAAGCAACTTTAATAAAGTCAACCAGCAATCTGAATCCATTCTTAATTTTTACATAGTTGTGTAATATATTCAAACTGTAATAAAGTAATTTTAAGCAATATTCATATTCTCAAAGTTGGTTTTGATTATTCCATTGTATCAAATCCCTAATATCATATTTCAAATTATAAATATAGATTGTCCCATAGTTATTTTTTCTCTCTCATCTTGCATTGATAAAGTATCCAATTTGATCATATTTGATGACTGCTGGAGAGCATTTCATAGATAGATCCTCTACACACATACACACACCCACACACACACACATACACACACAATGTCCAAATTGCCAAACTTAGGGGGTCATATTATAAGTCAGACACAACAACATAAATACATTTAAACTAGTGAATAGAAAAATATATAATGTGGCATTTTTACTGAAATACAAAGTAGGCATATTGTTCATAGCAGCAATGTCAACAATGGCCAAAACATGGAAAGAGCCTAAATGTCCATCACCTAATGAGTGGATCAAGAAGGTGTGGTATATATATACAATGGAGTACTACATGGCAAGGAGAAAGAATGAAATCTGGCCATTTGCAGCAACGTGGATGGACCTCAAGGGTGTCATGCTAAGCAAAATAAGTCAGGTAGAGAAGGACAGAAACCATAAGTTTGCACTCATAGGTCTATCAGGAAAATAGGAGAAACCTAATGGAGGACCAGGGGGAGGGGAAGATGGAAAGAGGGTTGGGGAGAGAGAGGGATACAAAACTTGAGAGACTATTGAATACTGAAAATGAATTGAGGGTTGAAGGGGAAGGGGGAGAGGGGAAAAGAGGTGGTGGTGATGGAGGAGGGCACTTGTGGGAAAGAGCACTGGGTGTTGTATGGAAACCAATTTGACAATAAACTATTTAAAAAAAACAAAGTAAGTATATCACTTGCTTTTTAAAATACATTTTATGTAACTTTTGTTCATTTAATATTCTGCTGTATCATTTGTAGGGTTAAGTCTACCTAACCACTAGAATGTGTTCTAACATTCTAAAATGTGAAAAAAGAAAAAGTTAATAATGATTTAAGTCTTCTTATGAGTAATTTAAAAATATGCAGTGTTATCTATATACTAGTTTTAAAGTTAATTATAAAATAAAATGAAACCATGTATAATAAATCATAAATACACTAATTGTGTATGATTTTCTTCAAAAACGGGATATTTTGGATTGCTTTTGACTGACTGCACTTGATTGCAGTTCTCAGAGGTCTTTATCATTGGGAACCCGGGAGGAAGGTGGATATACTGGATTAGCGGGAAATGCCCATTTGCTTGTGGTTTTCACATTGAGAATGTGCAGCTTCAGGAACAATAGTCTTGGTATGACTAGACTGAAAATGGGACAAGCATCAGTTGGAGGGCCCAGTGACCAGGCTGTGTACTTTCTCTTGAGTTCTGTAATAGAGAATCTGGGTGAACCAAGTAGGGACACTGGAGTTTAATATCTACATCAGCCATTCCTTTTCTTCAAAGAAACTCACTGCCAGCATGTCACTCACTGTAATTACTGGGCTCAATATTGCATCTGTGCCCTGTGTCCTATAATGTGTCAACACATGACTGACCAGTGTGTGCAAAGCACCAAGGAACATTCAAAGAAATGAAAAACATTGACTTTACTCTTGGTTGAAATTCCACGGTAGTTCTCTTTCTCCCAGAAAAGGGTAAAGATAACCTCAGCATTTACTTGTCTCCAGATGGAGGAGTAGGTAAAAGAAAATCCCAAAACATTATTTACCTTAAATAAAAATCAGTCTGCTTTGATGGAAAGCCAAAGATCATAAAACTTGTAGAGGAAAATTTAAGAATAAATACTTCTAACCTTTGGTTAGAAGAGATGTCTTAGATATGACACATAAAAGGAAAAAAGATAAATCAGACTTCATCAAAAATATACATAATTTATTTTTTTAAAAAATACTGCTTTAAAATTAAAAGACAACACACCTGAGAGAAAATATTGCCAAAGACACATCTAATAAAGGTCTTGCATCCAAAAAAATATAAACAATACTGAAATCCCAATAATCATCATGCAACTTACCTGAAAAATGGGTAAAGATCTGCACACTTGTACAAAGGTTTTATGATGTAAATTAACATATGAAGAGAAGATTTGCATCAGTCATTACTAAGGAAATGCTGAATTCAATCACAGTGAGATGCCTTTTATATACTTATTAGAGTGGTAATAAGTAAATAAATAACATTACCAAGAAGTGCTGGTGAGGATGAAAGCGTTGGATCTCTCATAGATGGCTAAGGGGAACTCAAAATGGTACAGACTCTTTGAAAAACAGTTTTATAAAATGAAACATAACTTACCATATGACCCAGAAATCTCATTTCAGGATATTTATCCTAGAGAAATTATAACATATGCTCACCTAAAACATATATGTGGCTATTGTAACAATTGTATAATTACAAAATTGGTGACGATTCATATGTCCTTCAACTGGTGAAATGATACACAAATTGTTGCATATCCAGAGAGCGAATAGGATACACATTGGTGGTGAGCTAAGTTAATCCTAGACTAAAGCTCTGTTCTCTGCCTGCCATACAAAGCTTAAAAGCTTTCCTTAAAAAATCAAGTTGATGCACAGGTTTTTTAATGTCATGCCGGAACAAAATATAACATTGTAGAGAAATTCCAGAAAATCCACCAACCAATAATTTAAAATTCATAAGTTTCTGATCCAATTAAAATTTACCAAGGATTCCAAGAAGTGCAAAAATATGGTCCATAATTTGGAGAAATCATAACCTTGAAAATGTACACAGAAATTACAGTGATGATGAAATTAGTACGTCAGGATTATAAAATAACTATTATTGGGATGCCTGGGTGGCTCAGTCGGTTGAGCATCTGACTTCGGCTCAGGTCATGATCCTGCAGTCTGTGGGTTTGAGCCCCGCATCGGGCTCTGTGCTGGCAGCTAGCTCAGAGCCTGGAGCCTGCTTCAGATTCTATGTCTCCCTCTATCTCTGCCCTTGACCCGCTCATGCTCTGTCTCTCTCTGTCTCTCAAAAATGAATAAATGTTAAAAATAAAATTAAAAATAAATAAATAAATAAAATATTATAAACATTATTGATATACACAGCAATATAAAGGTAAATAGGAACATTAATTACAAGAAAAGATAATGAATAAAACACCCAAATAGGATGTCTAGGGATGAAACGCAATAAATGGAATGAAAACGTGCTGAGTGAGAATAAAATGACATTGACCAGAGCAGGGCGGGGAAGATGAGCCTGAATATATATGATAGAACTATCCAAATTAAAGCACACTGAAGAAAACAGAACCTGAAAAAATATTGTTTCTTAGTGAACTGTGGGACAGTGTAAAGGAGTTTAACATATGAGTAACTGAAGTCTCTTACGAATACTAAAGGTGTAAAGGCTCAGAAAATTATATGAATAAATAATGGCTAAAGTTTTCTGGATTTTATTAACATTATAAACCCACACATGTAAGAAATACAGTAAACGTCAAGCAACAGAAAGAAAACCAAACCAAAGTATACTATAACGAAATTGCTAAAGGCAGTATTGAAAAGCAAATATTAAAAGCAATCAGAGGTGGGGGGAAGGAAACAATTTGTTCAGAGAAGCAAAGATCAGCATGTCAGCTAGCTTCCCCTCAGATATTATTCACAATACAGTGAAACGTTTTTAAGGTGTTAAAAGAAAGGAAGTCTCTGTCAAAAATGTTCTTTTCAAAAATTAAGGCCCCCCCCAAAAAAAAGACAGAAAAAGAAAGAGAAAAATTTTCAATAATCCAAAGCTTAGAGATTTCAAGAAATAGTAAAGGAGTTTCTCAAAACAAGAGGTAATGATACCACACAGAAATTTGAATATATATTTAGGAATGTAGAGAGGCCGAAATGCTTAACATGGGAGTACATATATTTGACAGAATAAGGAATCTATATTTGGTCTCTGCCCCTAGTTCTTGACACAGAGCTTCCAAACTCTTGTAATTTCCTGAGTAATGAGGATGTCAGGAGCATCTTGCATAGAGCACCTAAATCCCTCGGAATATCCTGGGTGATATGAGCGTCTTTTGTTCTAATGAGGTGACTCTTGGTGGGCTTCTGACAGCTTCCGGATGATGGCTGGGTACTGTAAAGACCAAACTGTGATTAGAAGTCCGGCACTGTTAGCCCCACCTTCCATCCTCTAGGGAGGGGCCAGAGGCCGAATATTCAGTTAATAATCAATTATGCCTACCTGATGAAGCCTCTGTAAAAATCCCTAAGCTAAGGGGTTCGGGTTCGGAGGGCTTCTGAGTTGGTGAACGCATCCACCTGCAAACAGGGTGACTCACCCCCATCTCCACGGGAATAGAAGCTCCTGCTTTTGGGACCCTGTCGTATCTCACCCTCTGTGTCCTCTCCATCTGGGAGTTTATTTCTATTCTTTATAATTTCCTTTACAATTAACTGACAAACATAAGTAAACTTTCCCTAAGATCTGTGAGTTGTATAATGAATCATAGAAACTGAGGAGGGGTCATGGGAATCCATTCATCTGTAGCCGAGTTGACGGGAGTGTGAATACACTGGGAACCCACTACATGCTATTGGTGGTCAGAAGTTAGGGGGCACTCTGTGGGACTGAGCCCTTAATCTGTTGGATCTGCACTAACAGAGCAGATAGTGTCAGAATCGAATTACATTGTAGGGCACCCAGATGGTGTCCACAGAGTATTGGAGAATTGCCTTGTGGGTAGAACACATATTTGGTGTGAGAAGTGTTTGCATAGAGAAAAAAATATTCCTTTAAAGGAGGTTTTTTTTCCACCTTTCTTAATCACTTGGAAAAGCTAATACATTGTTCAGAGCAAACATTGTAACAATGTACTGTGAAATTTACAACATATATAGAATTAAAATGGGTAACACTAACAGCAAATTAATGTGAGAAAAGGTAACAGATTTAAGTATACTCTGACAAATTTCTTACCAATATGTGAAGTGGTACAATGTTATTTGAAGCAAGATTGTGATTAAGCTAATGATGTATACTGTAAACTCTAGGGCAACCAAAAAACAAATATAGTTCATAAGCTACATTAGTTTTCTATTACGAATGTAACAGATGACCACAAAATTTAGTAACTTAAGCAACACAAATTTATTATTTTATAGCTATTTTATAGTCAAAAGTCCAACACAAGTCTCCCCACACAAAAATAAAGATGTATGAAAGGCTACATGCCTTGTTGGAGGCTCTAGGAGAGTATCCATTTGTTTAAAAAAATTTTTTTAATGTCTTGTTTATTTTTGATACAGAGAGAGACAGAGCATGAGAGGGGGAGGGACAGAGAGAGAAGGAGACACCGAACCGGAAGCAGGCTCCAGGCTCTGAGCTAGCTGTCAGCACAGAACCTGACACAGGGCTCGAACCCACGAACGTGAGATCTGACCTGAGCTGAAGTTGGAGGCTTAACCCACTGAGCCACCCAGGCGCCCCTCCATTTCTTTAATCAGTAGGGTTGTTGTCAAAATTTGTTTTCCTGCAATTGTAGGACTGAGTATTCCTGTACTTGATGGCTATTCCCAGATGTAGACACCATCCATTTCTCTAGACTATGGTCTCCTTCTTCCATGTCCAAAGCCATCTTTTTTTCTCTGTCCCGTTTCTGTTTATTAGCTGTGAAGAGTTTTATGATTTTACTTTATGGTTTCACTCTTAAATTTTTATGTAATTAGATTAGCTTGATACAGCGGCACCTGGGTGGCTCCGTCATTTAAGCCTCTGGCTTTTGCTTGGGTCATGATCTCAGGGCCTGTGGGTTCAAGCCCCATGTTGGACTCTGAGCTGACAGCCCAGAGCCTGGAGCCTACTTCACATTCTGTGTCTCCCTCTCTCTCTGCCCCTCACCCACTCTCTGTTTCTCTCTCTCAAAATAAAAAATAAAGACATAAAAATTTTTTTAAAAAAGATTAGATTGATCCAGATAATCAGCAATTATCTCCCAATTTTAAAGTCAACTGATTAGCAAATTTCATTCCATTTGCAAACTTAAGTCCTTTTATTAATGTAATATTACAGAGGTCCAGGGATTACAATATGGACATCTTTGAAGGGTTAGTATTTTGCTTACCACATAAACTAATAGTGGAGATTAAATAAGAATAGTAAAATTATAAAATAGCATATTTAATCACAAAAAGATGAGAAACAATAAGAACCATTAATAAAGAAGAAAAATAATATTAATATGAAGTTTTAAAAACCATATTGAAATAATATTAAATGTATGTGGTCGAAACAGTTTAATCAAAAGGCAGAGATTTTTAGACTTGTAAAAAATGTGAGACTCAATGCTGTACTCTAAGACACTAACAGTATAAATATATAAGTTAGATAAAGTATAATAATAAAAATTCAGTTATAAAAAGTTGGAATGACTAGATTTATCTAAGACAAAATAGACTTCAAAAATTGGACCAAAGCTAAAAGTTTTATTGTAACAAAAATCAGCTCTCTGTCTAGATCTAGCTATTGTTTTTCATGTTACAATGATCTCAAATATATATCAAAAATATTATATTTATATATGTAAATAAATATAACACATATAACACATGTATGTATAATATTTGTACTATGTTTTATGTAGTGACTATGTTATCCAAGAACTCTCAAACTCATAAAATACTATGTATGGTTCCCAAAGTTCAAGATAAGACAGAAAACAATTTTTTTCAATTTAATTTCATTTTATATTTGTAGCATTAACCAAATTTAATCATACTGATAGTATATATTTAATCTTGAATATTAAAATAAATTTGTCTACTCCTTTAATATTACTTATGATTCTGAATAATTTTGTAACATAATTTTGTGTATAAATATATTATTAAAATTATATAAATTCACTGTAATTTTAATCTTCAAGTAACATAGAGATCATGTCTGAAAAATCCTCACATTATTTCGATGTGTACATTAAAGTCTAAATATAGTAACTTAACCAAGCATGGTAGTACCGGGGCACAGGCCAGTGACCTGAATACAGATCAGATTCCTTGACATTCTTGATCTAAAAGTTTACCAAATTGATCATTCAATAGACATGTACCCTGTATGAATTTCATTTCTTTTTAACATAAAAACTAAATTCTTAACACCATTATGTTTAAATGTATTAAACATTTGTGCATGTTATATTTTCAAAAATATTATTTTATGCTGATGTCTATTGTAGAATAAATTCTCAAAATAGAGCTACAAAAATTATTGAAAGGTTAGGGCTACTTTTCTTTCACTGTGTTTGAAAAAATAAGAAGGAAGAAGGTGTTGAAATTGACAAGGATATTTGCATGGTACATCCTAAAAGCTGGGCAGAGATAATTTTAAAATTTATTTTATAGACTCTTAACATAAAGAATAAGCAAATGGTTACCAGAGGGGAGGCATATGGGGGATGGGTGAAATAGGTGAAAGGGATTAAGGGTACACTTATCATGATGAGCACTGAGTAATGTAAAGAAGTGTTGAATCACTATATTCTACATCTGAACCTAACTTAATACTGTATATGAATTATACTGGAATTAAAATTAAAATTTTTAAAATTAAATTCAACTCAAAAATAAAATTTATGTTTTAATGGTTGATCATTGGTTAAAGGAAACTCAAGCAATTGTGAAGATGTGATATATATAATCCCCCAAAATCTCTCATCTGGGCTCTCCCAGTTACTCCCTACTGGCATCCCCATTTCCACACTTGCTCCCATATAATTGACATGGCAGAGAGTGTTTCCTTTCAAAACAAAATTCAGATGGTGTCACACTCTCTGCTAACATTTCAGTCATTCTTTCTTGTATTAAAAAGGCCAGAGTATGGGTGCTGGATTTGAAAGCTCTGTTCTCTCTCCACTAATTCTTTACCACCTGTCTCTAAAACAGGTGACATGTGTTGATGAATCCCTAAGAGCTGGCTTTCTCCTCACTCTCTGTGGACAATTTTTTACATTTCACCTAACTCTGCATTCCAAACACTGAGAGAAAGAGAGCCTTCAGTCTTTGGTTAAATCCCAGAACACTCTTTGCCTTTAATCTGCACAGCTTTTATACTCACTATCTTTCCCCAGTGCACTTTCTCCACTTTGACCAAGACTAGTCAAAAGGTAGATAAGCAGATATTCACCTGGAAATCAAATGTTCATTTCTCCTTCTTGCAGACTTTACTAGGATTCTCAACGGGGCCTTCATGCTAAGCACTAAGCAACTAGCCAGTTGAGACCTCTATTCTCAGTAAGTAGGTGAAGGGAAAGGAAAGCCTCTTTCAGATAACTCTGAATGTTCACCAAAGGGTAATAGCTCTTCTATCTTCTTCCGATATCTTTGATTCATAAAGGGAGAGGAGCTCCATTGAGTTTCTTCATTGTCCCAGAAAAATGAGATGGGAGGGAAGGTGTGGTTCCAACGCATACCAGAAATCTGAAACCAAGACCTCTATTGCCTGGAATACTTTTGCAATGATTCGTATATTTTCCTACGGGTTTCTTTCCTCATGTAATCACTGAGCATTTGACAATTTCTGGTAGTAAGAAACACTCCCAACCAGTATCTCAAACAATGTTGTTTTAAAAGGAAGCTCCAAGAGAATAATGGCCTCCTCTAGATTTTCAACCCTTTATTTCCAGAACCAAGGTTAAGACCCAAAAAGTAAATACGAAATGAGAAAATCATGAGTGGTGTTTGTTTGTTTGAGTGGGAGAATTCTGTTTTGATTCTACAAACAATTTTACAAAGAAAAATGCAAATAATAAAAAAAATCACTGAATATCTTTCTCTATGCTTTTATGAAAGTGTCACAAATACCTCTTTTACCTTTGTTTACCCATTGCCTAGCATGGTGATTCACGGATAGAAAACACAATATGTTCTGACACATTAATAAAATAAATTCCAAAATGGTGTTTAAAATGAGAATTTATTAGGTCCAAAAATCTCCTGAAAAGGCTTATTTAATACTATTTATTTTAAATGTGCTAAATAGGATTTAAAAATTAAATTCTAAATATATGTCTTTATTTTCAATTATCTATACACCTTGGAGTATAAAATTAAATAAAAGGTATTCATCAGAATAGATTATGTACAACTAGAACATAAAATTAAGCTGAGACAAAATTTCATTCATAAATGGTTAGACTATGCTTCAGCCCTCACTATTGAAGATTAAATCCTTTGGACATTCAGTTTTCAGAAAGTCTCCACAATTCTAAATGCACCCTCTTTTTCATACCACTTACCAGAGTTATTGTTTTATTTTCTCTTGTAAGGAGTGGGAAATGGCAAATAAAAAAGGAACTGGGTTATCAAAATATCTGTTAAAGCTCATGTAAACCTGATAAAGAATGGTTGAAAGTAAATTTTTAAAGTATGCCTCACAACACTGACACTGACCCTTAAATAGCATTATTTAAGACAGGAAGCATTATCAGGGTCTGAGATTTATCCAGAGAAACCCAAATTTTGATATATTGTACCTTGGATGCAAACCATCTCCATCATTTCTCTGTACCGGACCATCCATGCCCCCCGCCATCTCCCATCACAGCATATTTGTAATTGTAAAAATTGCCTTGAGGGAAGCAGAAGACAGAATACCTGTATCAATCACATGTTACATATTAATGTAAAACACTACAGTTGCCACGATTCCACAAAGATACAGAGCATTAATGAAATTCTTCATTATGTGTGTTAATTTTACTTTTTAAAATTTTGTTGTAAAATTGCATGAAAATGAATTTTGTTTCTTGATTAGTAAGATATTATTATTCAATAATACCTATATACATCCATAATGGCAACCTATATATTAAGAAACCATTTGAACAAAGAATTGTAAATATATCTAATATAATTACAACAATAAGTGCCATTGAATGAATGCCTAATTCATACCACATGCTTTATATTCTGTTTAATTAATCTTCACAACTATCCTGAAAGGTAGGTATTACTATCCCCACTTCACTTTGAAATCACGATGAATTTAAAGCCTTACTTCTTACTGTTGAGTAAGGCACCAACTATTATTTTCCTTTATTTTGCTTGCTGCTGATGGTGACTTTCAGACTTAGCTAATCTTTTTCTGTCTTTGCCTTTAGGATTTGATACCAGTATTTTGCCGATCTGCAAGGATTCACTTGGCTGGATGTTTAATAGACTTGATACAAACTATGACCTACTGCTGGACCAGTCGGAGCTTGGAAGCATTTACCTTGATAAGAATGAACAGTGTACCAAGGCATTCTTCAATTCCTGTGACACCTACAAGGACAGTTTGATATCTAACAATGAATGGTGCTACTGCTTCCAGAGACAGCAAGGTAAAAGATAAGACACCTACTGATGCACATAGTTGACTTGCATGTCAAATTTTATCTATTTCTTCATGATTAAAAAAGAAGTAAATTTAACCCCATTTATTTTAGTAGGTATTTTTCTCATTAGAGTGTTTAATAAAGGAGCAAATAAGCAGCATGTTAAACAATATAACTCTGCTAAGGATACAAAACATGCTAAACAAGATGAAAAATAGTAATTAATATTTTATATTAATGTACTTCATTATAGTTTCCATTATGAACCACCAAGAAGCACAGAGAGATATGAGAACATAGATATTAAAAGTAATCATTAAAATTAATTTGCTATCTGCTTTGCCCACGGTGTAAAATAAATGGGTTTTTTATCACTATTCTGTGGAGTTTTAATATTCTATTTTGTGATCTTATTAAGTGTGCCGAATGAACCACTGAATTCACCATAAAGTTATTTTTTACTCATTTGATTTTAAAATGACTTGGCCTTTCAAAATTTTAAAAATAACTTAGCTTTTGTAAAAAGTCACTAGCAAAGAACGTGTCTCTTGATTCTCTGGAAGAGGAGGGGTACCTGGAGAGCTGGGATGACGCTGTTCTTTCGGGATCCTTCTTTACTGGGAAATGCAGTGTAACAGTGCATCCATACTATTATAATTGATCTAATGACAATTGAAATTAAGTGGGTAAGAGAAAAAGATCCAAAACCTCACATTATAATAAAGCTTGAGGAAACTTAAGGAAACAATGCTGTGTGTAATTTTGATGCTATTTTATTCTATTTTATTTTATTAAATCCAAGTTAGTTTATATATAGTGTAATCATGGTTTCAGGGCTAGAATTACATGTTTCATCACTTACATATAACACCCAGTGTTCACCTCAACAAGTGCCCTCCTTAGTGCCCATCACTCATTTAGCCCATCCCCTGGCCCCACACCCCTCCAGCAACCCTCAATTTGTTCTCTGTATTTAAGAGTCTCTTATGGTTTGCCCCCTCTTTTTATCTTCTTTTTCCTTCCTTTCTCCCACGTTCACCTGTTTTGTTTCTTAAATTCCATATATGAGTGAAATCATATGATATTTGTCCTTCCCTGACTGACTTCTTTCATTTTCATTTAGAGTAATACACTCTACATACAGCCACATAAAGAATAGCAAGATTTCATTTTCTTTGATAGCCAAATCATATTCAGTGTATATATATATACATATATATATATGTGTGTATATATATATATATATATATATATATATATATCACATCTTCATTATCTGTTCATCAGTTGATGGAGATTTGGGGTCTTTCCATAATTTGGATATTGTTGATAGCGCTGCTATAAACATTGGAGTCCACGTGCCTCTTTGAATCAGCATTTTTTTTTTAGCTTTTGGGTAAATGCCCAGTAATGTAATTCCTGGGTCATAGGATAGCTCTTTTTCTAATTTTTTGAGGAACCTCCATACTGTTTTACAGAGTGGCTTCACCAATTTGCATTCCCACCGACAGTGTAAAAGCGTTCCCCTTTCTCTACATCCTTGCCAACATCTGTAATTTCCTGAGTTGTGAATTTTAGGCATTCTGACAGGTTAATGCTAATTAAAAAAAAAAACCACAGGGAATTAGTCTAATGTGACACACCTGCTTTTGTCACCTTATTTTCATTCTTGACAGCTAAGAGAATGTACAAACTACTTGAAGCTGTATTAATTATACTCAGCTTCTCATATGAAACACTAATACCTTATGTAGGGACTTTCACAGGCTCAAATACACTTTCCGGTATTAGTAATAGTTTAGTAATTAGGGATGAAATGATTATCCATAAATTGATTAGTAGTGCTTCAACAGCAAGATTTTTAGAGTAACTTAACTACTTATAAATCACTTTAAACTATCTAAAACTTAGATTTTCTTTTATTAAAATATTCTAAACCATACACACACACACACACACAGGCTATTGATTTTATTATTAGATTTCTGCTTTCTAGGTAATTGCACACTTCTAAAAAGTTACATGCTAGTTTTAATGACTAGTATATATTTAAAGCATTTAAAACATAGCAAAGCCAATGCTGGTAATCTACCATAAAAAGATATGTGGTCTTTTTAATGAGTTTATTTTAGTTAAAAATTTTAGTGCATGTTTGCGTGTTTACCCATGAACATTTAGAAATATTATGGAAGCACCTGAGTGGCTCAGTGTGTTAAGCGTCTGACTTCGACTCAGATCATGATCTCCGATTCAAGTCCCACACCGGGCTATGTGCCATCAGCTTGGAGCCCGGTTTTGACCCTCTGTCCCCCTCTCTCTGCCCCTCGGGCTCTCTCTCTCTCAAAAATAAGTAAAAAGTAAACACAAAAATACAATGAAAAACTCTGGATATTTCTTCTACAGAGATAAATACTTTCATCTTAAAACATTTGTGGATTTTGCAGTAATATTTGTAGAACTGAGTAAAGGTTCCCAAAGAAAAAAATTGCATTAAATACTTTTCATCTATGAAGCAGTATTCAACCAAAGTGTTGAAATCTTTATAGTCACATGAAGATCTTCTCTGAGATTACTTAATACATGGTAGAAATAATTTAATAAATGGTACCTGAGTGAGTAAATGGATTTATACATCTTGTCCAAAGCTTAGGATAGTTGGTTAATTATGTTTATTAGTTTAATATGCTAGAAAATGTTACAAAGAACTCTATCAGGGTAACTGACAATAAGAATTAGCTTTTTAAACAATTTAATGAAAAAGAATCACCATTTATTTAAAAGCATGCTTTCAAATGTTTCACCTTCTACAGAGTGTGTTTTTCCTCATTATTCAATAAAACAACAAATTCTTATTTACTGTAATTAGAATAATGTACAATATATTTGACTATACATTAGAGTAATAGAATAAAATTTATAAATAATAGTTACATTTATAAATATGTAATATACCATGTTTAGGACCAGACAGAGTTGCCTTATAAATAATAGGAGAAATACTTCAAAATCAAATATATGTAGATGATAGCTGAATCTTGTACAGTGTACTCTTGAGATCTTAAAATGTTCCCTTATACAAAGTTTGTAGATCGGGTACTCATGTTTATTCAGTGAGGTCACTAATCAAGCGTTAGAATCAAATGTACCTGGATTTTCAGGCAATGGCATAGCAAACATATACAAATATTATTTTTTCTTTGCAAAGACTAGTCCATAACAATTAGAAAAAAATGTTATCAATATGCTATTGAAACTTCAGCTCCAAAATTTCTTCTGGCTTCTATAATATGTGGAGGGCAGTAAAATTTTAAGTGTTCATTCTATAAGCCCATGTTGAGTAACTTGATACATTACTCAATACTCATCATGATAAGTGTACTGTTAATCCCCTTCATCTATTTTTCTCATGTACCTTCCCTCCTGGTACCCATCAGTTTGTTGTCTATAGTTAGGAATTTGTTTATTGGATTTCTCTCCTTTTGAAAAAATTACTTTCACATTTAAGATTTCCCAAGAAAAAATACTTGTTTACCATATATATATATATATATATATATATATATATGGTAACTATGGGGTTCCTGGTGGCTCAGTCAGTTAAGCATCTGACTTTGGCTCAGGTCATTTTCTCATGGTTCTGTGCTGACAGCTCAGAGCCTGAAGCCTGCTTAGGATTCTGTGTCTTCCTCTCTCTCTGTCCCTCTCCACCTCTCTCTCTCCTCTCTTAAAAATAATAAATAAACATTAAAAATTTTGAAAATATACATACTAAGCACATTGTCTCATTTCTTCATTACACTTTATTATTTACATGTAAATTTAATAACTGAATATTGTCAAATTAATAAATGTTTTTAAATTATTTCAATTAATTATACCCTGCCTTTTCTCTAGTATGGTCCTATTGATTCCCTGATTCAATAATTTAATATGCATTTTTATATAGAAGTTTTTTAGAATATGAGCATAAAATACATTGAACTGTTTGAATATTATAAATTAGAAACTATATTTTATAGAAAAACATATATTGTAATATCGAGGCGCCTGTGTGGCTCAGTCAGTTTAGCGTCCGACTGTGGCCCAGGTCATGATCTCACAGTTCATGGGTTCGAGCACTGCGTCAGGCTCTGTGCTGACAGCTACTCAGAGCCTGGAGCCTGCTTCTGATTCTGTGTGTCCCTCTCTCTCTGCCCCTCTTCTGATCATGATCTGTTTGTCTCTGTATCTCAAAAATAAATAAATGTTATAAAAATTAAAAAAATATGTCATAATATAAAATAATATAAGCCAAGCTATATTGTATCTATTTAGAATTTTATATTTATCTGAAAATGTTCTTTTAAGTGGATGAGTTTGAAAAAAAAAGGCAATTCCTTATTTCTAAATTTGCTTCAGTTTAATTTTTAAAAGCTGGCTTATCAGAAATTATTTTATATTATGTCTTGTTAACACATTGCATATATACTTGAAGTATCTGGATAAAACTAAAAAGACCAAAGCCTGTCAGCATTATTCAGTATCAAAATTTATAATAGTGGGTCTGATATAAGTTGAAAGAGCATTGACTTTTTTATAGGTTACTTTTTTTGTGCAAAGCTATTTCTCTATATCTTACAGCCTGTTTTAAATAAAGGGAAAATATAATCAGTTAATTGTTTTGGCATGAGTCCATCAAGCAAATTTATATTGCTGAGCTGATTCACCCTTTAAAAGTAAATGATAAGAACCATATCATTCTCTGCATTTTTCTGTACAATTTGGTCTCTCTACAAAAAATCAAGACATCTAATATCAATAATTAGGAAAGACTTTCTGTTTCTTTCTCTCTGCCTCTGCCTCTGTTTCTCCCTCTGTGTATGCACACAGGTACACATACATGTATCCGTACGTACGTATCCCATAAAAAGAAACAATATGCCATGTGTGTCTGTTAAAGGCATGTAAAGACCAGATGAAGTTTGATATCATAGAAATTATCCTTTTTTATTTAACTGTAATCCTTGAAGTAACACTTTTAATGTCATTGCAGACCCACCTTGCCAGACGGAGCTCAGCAATATTCAGAAGCGGCAAGGAGTAAAGAAGCTCCTCGGTGAGTAATAGATCATTCTTCTGAAGCCTTTATTGCTTACATAAATAACCCCAGGGAAACAGCAGCATAAAATCAATATTAATCCAACAAAGATAGACGACACTAAATTTCAGTACCAAAATTTATGAAGTTTTTGAAAGCCATTAAACTGACTTTTATTATCTTACCTATTGAAAGATATTATGTCTGTTTTATTACCCTAATATAATGTTCATTTTGAAAGTTATTAAGTTAAAAAAGAGATTTAAACAATGCTAAAGTTAAAGTATCAGCAGAAACTTTCATTCTAATTCTAGGGTTAAAAATTCAAGAATAATGCCCCACGGACACACATATACACATACATATAATAATCTAATAAATATAGAAAATCAAATATATATTCATAACTAACATATCTATAGCAATCTATATATAATATTTACATAATATATAATAATTTAATGTCTTTTAATGTATAATCTATAATAATATAAAATAAAATAATATCTATAATAATCTTATTAAATAATCGGAGAGAGAGAGAGCATGTCATGATTACCTCAAAGAAATTTGAACAGTCTTCCTTGTGGTTTTCATAGGAATTTGTAATAGCTTACTTTTAGCAAGTAAATATATATATTAGATAGATGATAGGTAGATAGATAAATTTCACCCAGAGCCTTGAAATATTAGAATGTCTGTCTATCAAGTGATTATTAAACTATTATGTTTGATTATTTTATTCTTCTAGGCATACAATTTTAAAATAAACTCTTTTACTGAATAATTTTAAAGAAATTTTACAAATTTTAGTACAAAGCTTGCATATGTTCTCTCCTCCACCTCCTCTAAAGTTAGCATCTCATTATTTGATAATAACCATTGCCTGTTGGTCAATATCAAGAAATTAACAGTGCTGTAATTCTATTAATTAAAACTTAGACTTAGATTTTACAAGATTTTCCACCAATGTTCTTTATCTATTTTAGGATCCAATGTGGAATACCACACATGCAATGTTTTTTGTTTTGTTTTTTCCATGTATATTAAAGCCCTCGAGTATTTAATGAAATGCAATTTTTAATATTTTTGAATCTCACTGATTTATTACGATGTGCTATCTTTGTAATTACAAGTAATTACAAATATTTGTAAAAATATTGTATGTTTAAATGAGTTTTTTATGAGTTACTTGAAAATCCGTAGTTCAAAACAAAAAGGCTATTTTTTGTAACAAAACACTTTGAGATGTAAAGAATTACTAATGATAAAATAACAATGTGTCATGTTTCTTTTAGCTCTGTTATAAAATGCATACTACACTACAGCTCAAAAATGAAAAAATTCATTCAAACATAGGTTTCTTTGTTTCCTCAAAGCAAAGTTTATCCATGTACAATGAGAACACCCATGGAAATTTATCTGAGAAATATTTTAGACTTGATCGTAATTCAGGATTTCATTATTTGCAGTTTCAAAAAAAAAAAAGGAAAACGTATTTAGTGCCCATTTGGGAGGAGTTACTTTTATTCATTTTGCATAATAAAAATGAAAGTCACTATTGGAGAATGAATGCCTTAAATAGTACTTTTAATTTTGGAATTATAATGGTCCTTATCTGAAAAGTGATCAATTGTTATATAGAGAGAGTGTGCCATATGCCATTTGTAGGGTCTATCTTGCATGATCATATACCATGATTTTTTTCTTTTTTTAAACTATTTTTTAATGTTTATTTCTGAGAGAGGGGGAGGGTACGGCAGGGAGAGAAGAAGATACAGATTCCAAAGCACACTCCAGGCTCTCAACTGTCAGCACAGAACCGAGTGCAAGGCTTGGACTCATGAACCATGAGATCATGACCTGAGCCAGAGTCAGATGCGTAACGACTGAGCCACCCAGGGGCCCCAGTTCTCATATTCTTCTCCATAGTGCTCTCTTTCATTTTCAAAGCATACTGACTTTAAGGATAAATTAATGGTTATAACAACTCGACATCATAACAATTTTATGTCAAATATATCAAGTTATGATAGTTTTTTAAGAGATAGAGATAAGAATGTGAAAAATGTTCTAATTTTTGCTAGCTTTAAATCCACAGGCGGTGTTCTCAATTTTCCATATTGGTGATATTCTGTCTACTTCACTGAGAGGCTCATACTCCAAATCTTTCACATGAATTACAATTTTAAAATTAAACTTATTGGTTATTTATCAGAATTTTGAAACTTTATTTAAAGAGATAACATTATGATCCCATATCATTATAAGACTAAATAAATTGAAAGAATTTCATGTTTTATCAATTTATTCAGCAGTTAACTTTTTTTCCCTCTCACTAGATAACTATGTCTGCCCAATGAGAATAGAAAATGGTCAGGAAAGACAAGAAGATTTTCTAATTTCCTAAACCTTACCTGTTGTGTTGGCATAAACATTGAAGAAAGTGAATTTATTTCTAAGTTATCAATTAAACATTTATCATTAGCAATGTGCCAGGTACTATGGTAGATATTATGGATGTGAAAATAAATGTCTGTCTTTCCCACTACACTAAGAGTTGTGTTAATATAGTACTCAAACCAAGAGAGCTTAAAATTCCCAATATAAGGAATATCACATTTAGTGGTGAAAGCACACAATAATAAACTACACACATAGACACACACACACACACACACACACACACACACACCCCACATGTTATAAGAAGTGTTTCATAGATCTTCCAGTTTAAGACAGGAGCTCTAATATTAGGGGTCACATTTAAGTCAAGTATTAAAATGTAAGAGGGAGGGAAGAAGGGAGGAATTGCAGATGAGAAACAGACAAATACAGAGATAATCAGTAGTGAATTTGGGGAAAACAGTTTGATGTGGAAAAAGCTTGGAATATATGAATGAAAATTTGGGGGGAAAGAAAATAGTAGGCAGTGATGATGGTAGAGTCTGGTGTGCCATTCTAGGTGGTCTGGATGATTTAATACACATGGCATGACCCAAATTCTAATTCTGTATTATGCGTCTGAGAACAGAGGACCCTTTGCAGAGGGAGAAGGAATAATAACAAATTTGTTTAACAAAGGAAAGAAACATAATGTATACTGTTCATTGTAAATATGGCCTGGTCCATGATAACAGTAACCTTACCTATTTTGTTCTACATGTATCACTAATTCACAGCCTGAAGGGGGAAGTCCATGTGTGTAGGTCCTGAGTTAACTAATGCATAGGTAATGACCGCCAAAGAGAAACACAACTTATTTATGATGTGTGTGTGTGTGTGTGTGTGTGTGTGTGTGTTTCACAGGACAGTACGTCCCCCTATGTGATGAAGACGGTTACTACAAGCCAGCACAATGCCACGGCAGCGTTGGACAGTGCTGGTGTGTTGACAAATACGGAAATGAAGTAATGGGATCCAGAACGAATGGTGTTGCAGATTGTGGTAAGAAGGATTATTTATTTAATAATTTCTCAAGCACAGGATGAGTTCTTAAGACTCTCATTCATTTGCCCAAACATTTAATGCAAATGTACTTTATGCCAAAAATGTAGAATATATTGGGGGCAGAGAGGTGACAAAAAGACTCACTCCCAGCATATGGAAAACTTGTGTAAATAATAAATAGAATGCATTCCTTAAGTATTTTAAAGCAGAAGAATTAACAGGTGGGTTCTTTTTTTACTGCTTCCTATACAGAAATGTTAAATACCTCCCGTTTCCGTCTCAGGTGAAGCAGATCCTTATCATCCACTCTGTTCCAATTTAGCTAACCAGTGTGTGTCTTGTCCCCATCTGACACCCTTTTGTCTGCAGACCTTGGAGAAATTGACATAGGGATTATGTAGGTTCAATCACAAAAGAAAAGCTGACCTTTTTAAGGGAAACATCCATAAATTTCAGCTATATGAGCATATCTCCTTATATTTTGGTAGGAAAATATAGTTTAAACGTTTGAAAGGTAATTATAATTAATGTAATATATACAATTGTATATCACTAATATTTCTTTTCATGAAGATGATTTTCATATATATATCTAAAAATAATATTAGAGTTAAGTTGTACATCACACACATGTATTTTAAAGTTTTAAATGTGGTATCTTTTTTGTTTCATAAAAATTTTAGAATTCAAGTTTTTTATGGTTTTTTTTATTTTTGAGAGACAGAGAGACAGCACGAGCAGGGGACGGTCAGAGACAGAGGGAGACAAAGAATCTGAAGACAGGCTTCCGCCTCTGGGCTAGCTGTCAGCACAGAGCCTGATGCGGGGCTCAAACCCAGGAACAGTGAGATCACGACCTGAGCTGAAGCGGTCTCTTAACTGACTGAGCCACCTAGGCACCCCAGCAAGTCTCTTTTTTTTTTTTTTTGACGTTTTTATTTTTGAGAGAGAGACAGAGTATAAGTGGGAAAGGGTCAGAGAAAGAAGGAGACACAGAATCCGAAGCAGGCTCCGAGCTGTCAGCACAGAGCCCAACGCGGGCTCAAACCCACGAACTGTGAGATCATGACCTGAACTGAAGTCGGCCACTTAACTGACTGAGCCATCCAGGCGCCCCTCAGAATACAAGTCTCAAATGAGTAGTTTTGTTTCTACAATGGGGAGTTTTCATTACAAAACTCATTTAGCTACACACACACACACACACACACACACACACACACCATGCACATTCACATCCTCATGCACACATATATACTAGGAATTAAATGGATTGTGTCTCAATGTGCATGACCAAAAATGAACACAAAGTACTTGGTCAATCTTCTTGTATGTTAGATAATGTCTAGTTGTTTCTTTTAGGTGGTTTTTAGTTAGTTAGTTAGTTAGTTAGTTAGTTAGTTAGTTAGTTTCTCACCAGATTTAGTTTAAATATAGATAGGTTTACATATAGTGTAGTATTGGTTTCAGGAGTTGAATTTAGTGATTCATCACTTACATATAACACCCAGGGCTCTTCCCAACAAGTGCCCTCCTTAATGCCCATCACCCATTTAGCCCATCCCCTACCCACCTCCCCTCCAACAATGCTCATTTTGTTCTCTTATTTAAGAGTTTCTTACGATTTGCCTCCCTCTCTGTTTTTATATTATTTTACATTTCTGTCCCTTCCCCTATGTTCCTGTTTTGATTCTTAAATTCAATATATGAGTGAAATCATTTGGTTCTTGTCTTTCTCTGACTGACTTATTTTGCTTAACATAACACATTCTAGTTCCATCCACAACATTGCAAATGGCAAGATTCCATTCTTTTTGTTGTTTTTATTAATTTTTTTATGTTCTTTATTTTTGAGAGACAGTGGGAATAGGGGAGGGTCAGAGAGAGAAGGAGACACAGAATGTGAAGCAGGCTCCAGGCTCTGAGCTAGCTGTCAGCACAGAGCCCGATGCGGGGCTCGAACCCACGAACCGTGAGACCATGACCTGAGCCGAGGCCAGATGCTTAACCAACTGAGCCACCCAGGTGCCCCAAGATTCCATTCTCTTTGACGGCTGAGTAAAATTCCGTTGTATGTACATACAACTGCATATTGTATACACATACATATACATATACATACCACAACTTCTTTATCCATTAGTCAGTCAATTGACGTTTGGGCTTTCCCCATAATTTGGCTATTGTTGATAAGGGTACCACTTCATGCAATTTTTAAACTGATAGACCATGATTGTTTAAAAAATATAAATGGTAAACTATAAGAAGGTAATTTCATCTAGTGCTTAAGTACCTCTTCTGCATGTATTTATTCCATAACATTTTAATGCTTAGTTATGGTTTTCTACCCAATGTTATTAAAATTAAGTGAGATAAAGTAGTATGAAATAGATGCCTAACATAACTTTAACATGTAAAGAACATATCTTTGTAATATGTAGTTTAAAATAGCTGCATTATTAATTTTATAAATTATCAGTGATGCCAGTTATCAATGAGGTAAATAAAAGTTATTTGGGGATGAATTCAATGAGGGAACAGGGAAATTGTTTTTGAGAACATGGCTTCTGAGTTTTCTTATCATCTTGAAATTATTAATTCACATAAGTTATGAATTTCAATGTGTTGTATTGTGAAATCAATTTATAAGCAACAGATTACATTAATAAGACTTGTTTTTAATTAACTACCTAAAATTATAAGACTAAAATAGTAGAAAAGATAGAAAATAAATACACACTAATATTAGAAGAGTTAAAAAATAATTATAATAAAATATATGTACATTGTGGCCTTTATAAATGGTAATGTATAGATTTCCAAATATTTTTTAAGTACTGACTACCTATGTTAGTTTTCTGTTTCTACTGCAAAAAATTTTCATAATTTTATTTTTTTAACATTTATTTGTTTTTGAGAGACAAAGAGAGCATGAGCAGGGGAGGATCAGAGAGAGAAGGAGACACAGAATCTGAAGTAAACTCCAGGATCCAAGCTGTCAGCATGGAGCCCAATATGGGGATCAAACCCATGATCGTGTGGTCATGACCTAAACCAAAATTGTATGCTTAACCAACTGAGCCACCCAGATACCCCAACAAATTTCCATAAATTTAGTGGCTTAAACTACACAAATGTATTATCTTACAGCTTTATGTGTCCAAAGTCCAACCGGGGTCCTCTTGAACTAAATACCAGAGGGTCATCAGTGCTGCATACCTTCTAGAGGATCTAGGGGACAGTCTGCTTCCTTGCCTTTTCCACCTTTTGTAAGCTGCTCATATTTCTTGGCTCAGTATGGAAAGGCTCTTTGATTTTAAAGATGCAGGTGATCATCTGAGCCTATCTGAATAATCCAGAATAATCTTCCTATCTCCAGTCCCTTAATTTAATCACATCTGCAAAGTTGTTTTTTTTTTTTTACCATTTAATGTCACATTCACAGGCTCAGAAATTAGGAAGGGAAGGTCTTCAAGGAACAATTATTTTGCCTATAACACTAATTGGAGAAATTTAAAATTCTTTGTAAAATTCAAAGCTTGACATGAGCCTCTCTAAAAACTGAGATCAATATTACTGAACTGGACACTTTGCATATCAGATTTCATTACTGATTCAGCTTGTTAGGACACAACTTTCAACAAATGATAGAGAATGGATTTTTCCTTATCCTTGTGAAGTAAGTTAAAAGGCAAAGTAAAATTGGCTTCATTTGCTTAATTTTCATCAGAATTTTTTAATATACCTCAGAAATTATCCCATTACCCAATCAAATGACATTAATAATAATTTTACTTTTTTCCCTAAGCTATTGATTTTGAGATCTCTGGAGATTTTGCAAGTGGAGATTTGCACAACTGGACTGATGATGAAGATAATGAAGATGATATTATGAATGATGAAGATGAAATTGAAGATGATGATGAAGATGAAGGGGATGATGATGATGATGGTGATGACCATGATGGGTACATCTGATTAATCAGAGCTGAGACCTATAGATTCTACATTTCTATTATTTACAAAGTGATAACCTATTGAGAATTATCTTCTTGCCCTAAAAAAAAGGATTCTAAAACTCACATATATTTTGTATAATTATTTCAAATATTGCAGTTGATGTCATAGGATTTTATGTTTAAATAAGAATCATTTTTCTTGAGTTTTTATATGCCTTAGAGAAAAAGAAAGTGCATATGAGTCTAGCTGGAGGGGAAAAAACCATTAGGAAGAGATACTAATATAAACAAATTTTCATAAGAACCAACTGTATCAATCTCCTGGAAGCAAAACAACTACCAGGGCTGGAGGTTGTATATGTTATTTTTTCTGAGAGATATTGTAAGTTAAATTTACAATAACTTATTAGTGGCCTGGGACCCAAGTATTTTATACAACTAAGCATAACCTTAATTGCTACTCCAAAGTAGCATCTTCCCAAAATTCCAGTGAGGGAGGGGATAGCAAAGGGTAAGAAAACCAGTGACAACAGTAGAGTCTTCCATCATATTTACATGAATAGCGATGTTTTCATTATGAAATTATTCTGGATATGCTAGGATATTTTACAAAATGGCAAATACGGAAAACCATGGATTCTGAAAGTTAAAAACTTGGTTGTCCTTTCTATTTTTGTTTTAACTTGGATAGCATCCTCATGTAGATTTTGTTTTATATTCTTAGACAGCATGATTTCTTTACCTTTCTAGATTTCTTTATCTTTCTGACCAGCAATTTAGGGTGCAGAATTTAAAGGAGGAAGACAAAAGGAAAGACTCATTTAAACCACATTTTCACAAAAGGCTTGTCATTTGCCCCAATGTCAAATTTAAAAATCTTAATTCTTATTTTGTTTCTTATTTTAGATAAAATTTTGCATTTAACCCTAGAATTATGCCATTTTTATTACTAGTGTCGCAACTTAGAGAGCGTATTGTATGGTGCCTTGCAAAATAGAAATAGAAAGGTTTTAGCATGCATACCAATATAGGATATTAGGCAATATATAAGCACACCTAAGTAACAAATTAATACCAGTAAAGGTACTGCTGCTGGAATGAAGAAAATGGAAAATGTTTCTTTCTTTTTTTCTATTGTTACATAATTGCCATGTGGACTTGTTTATACTTACTGTGTATTGTAGCATTTAAGATTTAACTGTAACAAAAATTACTTTAATTGCTGTATTTAAGTTAGCATGTTAATAATTGTGTAGACATTTTGGCAAACCATCACTTTTAAGTATATCAGACCTATGGTTTTGTGCCAATAATAAAAATAAACCTATTGAATTTCACACATTGGTATCATAAGCAGTGGGTCAACTTTTCTCCCAATATACAATTCATTGAAGTAAAATTGGTGAATAATTTCCATTTGATTTATACACACTAAAAAAGAATCTTTAATGTTGATTTTATGTAATATTTAAAGTACAATGCATTTTCTTTTTTACTGTTAATGTATAGTTTGCAAAATAAAGAATCTTGTAACCAAATTAAACTGTTTCTTAATAATTTTCTGGGTTATAAATAGCACAAAGGGCTGTTAATATTTTTCTTGTTTTTTTTTTTTTTAAATGAATAAGTCACAAACTAGCTAGGAAAATGTTTGACTTTCCAAATCAGAGTTCTTGACATCTTGGATATTGTTTTCCTGTATATGTTAAAAATTATTTTTATTGGTTAATTTGTTTTACTTTTTCCTTTGTCACAGAATTGCAAAGTAGATCCCTTTTTCCTTGATTATGTTATTTTAAACCCATTTTTGTGATATCATATTTAAAACATTGAGCTAAATTTCTATAGCAATACAAATTTTGAAGAGTGACAACTAATCTTATTTATTTAACATATGTATAATAATTATAAGATATAAATTATGGATAGTTAGAAAAAGACAGAAAACCCACAAATTCTAAGTAGAGATTTAGTAAATGTATTTAAAGTAACAAAAAAGTGGCCTTGAAATTAAGCTATTTTTGAAAGAAGCGTTATCTTTTAGGGTCCTAAGAAAGCAACCAATTCAACAGCAAATATAAAATTGAAAATATTTACATTATTAAACTTTACATAGTGTGCTACTTTGTATATAATATCTATTTGTATATATGTGTATAAAATTCTATTTGTGATGTATATTAGGTCTCTTGATCATCACTTAATTCATTTCATATATTTTAATTCAATACAACTATACTTATTTATTTACTCCCAAAATACCAATATTGAGCATTTACTCTAATCCAGGCACTATTCTAGGCATTATAGATTCATTGGTGAACAAAATGATTATGAAGTTAATATTCTCCTGTGGAAGGTAGGCAATATATTTATCCCTAGCCTGCAACATAATGTAATGCATTCAGAATTAGAAAAAAATCAAACAAGCTATTTCCTAGACCCCAGATGGGTATAAAATGATGTACTTTGAAAACTTACGAAGAGTCCTTGATACAAAATCAAATTTTTAAAGAAGCATTTTTTTGTTAAAGAGAATCAAATTACCTTAACATTTAGTGCTTTTGTATATTATAGGTAGCACATGTGCAAGTTAAAAATTACAAGAGAGTTGGAATCATGATAAAGTAAGGTTTAAAGTTACTAGAAGAAAAGAGGAAAAACATACAAATAATGTATCAAAATTCCCGACCTGTCACAAGTCTAATGTGGAAATGTATAAGTACATGGATTTTGTTGTGTATATCTACCACGGAACTTTGGATATGTTACATAACACAACCAGGGAAACCAGCTAAGTTAAAAACAAACATAAAACATTTTAATATTAATCCAAAGGATGTAACGTAAACCTTGTGTTTGGGTTATTTTTAATAGAATAAAATCAATCAAGCAAAAATATCAAAATCATTAGAATTTTCTAATAAATTGATGAAACAGATACTGAGTTCTTTATTTTCTGTGTAAATATTTACACATTTTCATTTTGCATGAAGGTCAAAAGGATGTGAAAAGTAACTCAAAATATACATTGATTCATATGGCCTACTCATAGTTTATTTAGGGTGGATTTAGAAAGTTCTATAAAAAGCTTTTGCTTTGACATAAACATTTTGATGACATGTTTGGTGTGCAACAGATGACATTGTGGCTGTATGCAGTCGGTAATTCAGGGACTCATGCTTAATCCAGTTGTGAGACCACTGGTAAACACCTGGGGAAGAAGTAGGGAAAGAAAACCAAACCAAACAGAATCCTCACTAATGCATTTGTTTTGTCTGATACAAAAAAATGTGCATGTACACACATACATACACACAATTAACAAAACTTTTGTCTCTGACGTAAAAAGATCTAGCAATAGCTAGGTCAATTCACATTTATGTCTCTTCTCGAATATACTGGATCATATTAGATTTCTCAGATGAAATAAGAAAACGCTAAAATAACCTACCGTGGTGCAAATGTATAAATAAATGGAAATATGAGCTCCTCTCAGTTTGTTTTACTTAACATTATAGTTGATATTGAAGTTAATATAGTAGGAAAAAATTTCATTCATCCTGGTACATATCAAAATATGAAATATCAGTTTTTTACTTCTATGTTTTAAAAATAGTTCACAAATTATTACTTGAATTCATGAACTTTCAATCAATGATGGAGTCAACAATCATTCCAAAAAGAACATTTTAGCGATAGCTATAAACAATATGTAAGTCATCTCTTCTGGGGCAAGACAATTTGGAATAGTCTTTTTGAATAATCCCTATTTTCCAACCTCAATTGCATGTGAATTTCTGCCATCTTTGTGCTACCTAAGGCCTCTTTTACCTATTTGCCTCGTGCCTCAATAAAAAGCTTAACAAGTAAAAGGAATATAAATCAATACATCATGAATCATAAACTAAAATGACAAAATGAGGGGCGCCTGGGTGGCTCAGTCGGTTAAGCGTCCGGCTTCGGCTCAGGTCATGATGTCACGTTCATGGGTTTGAGCCCGGAGTCGGGCTCTGTGCTAACAGTTAGCTCAGAGCCTGGAGCCTGTTTCAGATTCTGTGTCTCCCTCTCTCTCTGACCCTCCATGCTTGCGCTGTCTCTCTCTGTCTCTCAAAAATAAATAAAAGCATTAAAAAATGTTTAAAAAAATAAACTAAAATGACAAAAAACTGTAGGTGAAAAACCAAAAATTTCATCAACTTGTATACCCCATCATACCCATATTCAATTCTTTCAAAGACATCCTGGGGAAATTTATTTTTAATATGTATTTTAAATGATGAATCACCCTCTCAATCCTTAAACACATAAATACATCCATACACGAACCTGTTTTTGAAATCTATGTCTCACTTTTCTTGTCAGTCAAATGTGGTTTAATGTAGTTGATCCTAGAAAAATGGCGTGAATGTTGTATGAAAAACATACTTAAGGCAGGAGCAACACGTCTGTCATATAGTAGGTACCTGTTAAAGGTTAATTTTTTCTGTCAAGTTTTAAAGTGGGATAGCACTAGACTTCCTGAAATTTTCAAAATATATTGACAGAATTAGCTTCTCTTTTAAAGCTTTTTCCACATCCATTTAAACAAATGATCCAGTTTATAATATTTTCATATTACTAAATAGAGCTATAAATAGTGCTTACATCATAAGGTCATTGTAAGTGTTAAGATCAACTAATGTATTTGTACCTGGGACACAGAAAGTACCAAGTAATTGCAATTATTATCACATGGGCATGGCATAGCAAAACACAGTAAGAAATTTAAAAAATTAATTCCAAGCCCAAATATCTTGGCTAGTTGGCTTGCCTAAGTATTTCTTCATTTTCAAGTAGGTATTTTCAAAAGTAATATTGGCTAGTATTTGTGTACATTTACTGCATGTACCATATATTAAATGCTAAATGCATTAAATCCATACATTAAGTTGGGAGAAGGAGACTATATTTTTATGTAAGAGATGAAGTATCATCGAATCACTAGTACTCAACATGCCTTGTGTACATGAGGTGTCTTCCCTTTTCTTTTTATTTGCAGTTATGTTGGAATCATGTGGCCAGTTTGGCCAAGTGACAGGAACCACTGTAATGTGGGGGTGCTTAACAGGACAGATGTCATCTACTTTACAGGCAGTTGAGATTACACGGTGATGGAGCTAAAACTTCAGCCTATGTTTCCCATTTTCACTGGTAATGTCCCCATGTCTTTCCACATTTCCATCTGCAACCATTATCTAGGTTAAGGCCATATGATTATACAACATATAACATAGTTTCAGAACATCTCAAATCCCTCTGAAGTGAAGCAGAGCATTGATAAACTAATGAAGATGATTCATGACATGTATTTATATAGTATATAGCAGTACAGGAAATGGAGCTTCTGTATAGTCAGAATTCCTGAGCTCATTCAATACTGTTTAGTGACATTAGGCAAACTATTAACTTTGCTGTAGTTCAGTTTCTTCTCCTGTAAAATAATAATAATAATAATAATGTTGGAATTTACTTGATAAAGCTATGGTGGAGCTTCAGTGAGAATCCTAGTAAAATATCAAGCTCAAAAATTAACTACTATAACTAAGAGTATGCAGAATGGTAAAAAGCCTGGTTCCTATTAGCCTAACTGATAGTCTTGAATCCTGGTTCCACTGCTTACTGGCTGGGTGATGTTAGGCAAGTTATTTAACATCTGGGGCTCAGTTTTCTCATCAGTGAAATTGGTATGATATTAATTCTCACTTCAAAGGGTTTTGAGGGAGAGTTACATGCTTTGACATTTTAAAAGCATTTAGAACAGTATTGGCGCTTAGCACTAAATAAGTCACTACTAAGAGGAGGAGAGGAAGGAGAGTAAAATCAATACACTAGTTTCCATTTTTTTGATGCATCACATTCTTGTTTTAAGATGGGAATACACAGATAATTGCTTTTGTGTTCTCTTTTAGGAAACCTCTAGTTCAGAAAAAATTGGGTGACCTCTGAACATGACCCAGGACACCAATATGGAAACTAAATCATGAATTTGGGGATCATCAGCTTAGTGCAGCCCAATAGTAACTTCTTTTGTAATTTCATCATGCTTATTCTTAAAAAATGTACTTTCTCTTTAAGGACTAACCTTTTCAAAACAGTCATTATCCAGACTTTGAGATGTCCTATTCAAAGAGTGGTTATTTACAGAAAATTTTCAATATAGTTTTCCTTTAATTGTCGCGCTAAATATGTCTTTTAAATTGATATATTAAATATTGCCAAATTTCATCTTTTCCCTGTGGGGTAAGATTTAGAAGCTCCAGAGTTGAAAGAGAAGCAGTAATTAGATACCATAAATCCGTTATAGAGTTTAACAGTAGTTGCAGCAGTATGCTATTTTGAATTTATTAGACATAAAAATCAAAATTTGTGAAGAGCATTACTTATACTTTTAAAAACTTTAGCATTGAGGAGGAAAAAGTAGAGATGGAATCATGAGAAGTGTGAATGGGGCAATTTGACATAGCTTCAAAAAGAGAATGAATCTGAGACCCGAATCATCTGACATTTGCCCCACATTTGCAAACTCTTATTTTTCTTGTACATAGACATCAGCATGAAAATAGGTATTATTGACAAACTATTCCTTAGTTTATTTTAACCAGATAGCTTTTTCTGAAATGACATATAAAACTTAAAACATTATTCTCTTTTAAGATAATGTGTTCTAGGTGCTCATCATTTCACTGCAAACAACAGATACTTTTTCTGAAAGAATTTGACCATTTGGAAAAAGACAAAGATGAGGGGAAAGTGCACTATACTGTGTGGGGACATTAGCAAAAAGAAGATTCCAATCTGGGCCTCACAGTCTTATAAAATAAAATGATAGCGAAATAAGGTGTACATGTGTTATATCTTGCCAAAATAACATAATTTTATCTCAGGGTTAGTCCATTTAGTTATGTAAACTATGGACTACTGAGAACACTGATTTATTAATCAACATGTATATTTGCATTAGCTTCATAATTACGGGAGCAATGAGTGTCTACATTACTCTCAGGTTAGTTTCTAAAGTTTATAATCATTTGACTAAATGTTATTTTCATGTCAGTGTATGTGTGTCTTTTGTCTAATTTTTTTTAATTGGGATTTTCTGGAAGGATCACTATTTAAAATAAAATCATCCTGGCCACTTAATGTTGATAAGGTTAAGCATTTCCTACATTAATTACTATATATACTTGGAGTTTGTGAATTTAGCATTCAATGCTTGAAGTATTCCATGACCATGGAGGCATGTTTGACTTGATTCCTCATGCTTCTAGGGAAGTAAGAAAACATAGCTCTTTATCTGCCATTCATCCACCATCCAGTTGCCAAATTAGTTTTATAAGAGCTACCTCTTCTGTTTTGAGAAATTCTTATTATGTTTTGATCCCATTTTATGGAAAAATTTCAAACCATAGAGTGTCAAGAAAACTTTGGCAAATATTCCTAAAGAATGTTGAGTGGGTACCAACCATCTTCCAATAGTTTCTAGTTGTGTTTAGAATCATCCCAGATAGGAAGTGACTTCATGACTGCAGTTCACTGTATAATAACTTATTCTCTAATTTGATTATGGAACAGTTGTGTCAGAATCTGGCCTAGAATCTTGCAAAAGGACAACACAAGTGATATGGCAGTTCAATTGTATTCTTCCCCAGGTGGCTTCAACCTGAGCCTCTTCAACGCCAAGAAAGACACTCTCATGTCTTATCAGCAAAAATCACTTCACCCTGTCCAGGTAGTGCCTCAGGCAGGCTAATTTTAGCTCTGGACTTTGATGGGGTTCCTCTCAAAGATATGTTCCTTTAAACCATGGTCTAGGATATACTGTAAGGGGAAGCTTTCGATGTTTACAAATATCACTGTGTCTATTTTAATTATTCATACAGAAAAAAGACAATGAAGTCTAAAATGAAAATTAAACTTTTATAATAGCTGTATTCTATTGCAGTAATTACCCCCTCCCCCCGGTTAAAATATAGCGTCTCTACTAATAATTTTCAAAGGGCATTCCCAAGGCATTATTTAGTCATGCATTATTATGGATATGGCTACTTTCAGATTATAATGAGGATCTTTTGTGATTCTCATTTCTTTGAGTCCTCTTTCTGACTTCTGGGAATGAAAATGATACACTAAAAAAGAAAAATACAAGTCAGTTAATCTTACACTGGTCAGTGTCCAAACAAGAAGAGGTTCATATCAATAGATACAATTAATCTCGGGTAATTATTATATTGGATTGTCATGCTTCTTATAATCTCTGGGCCCCAATAGCATATATCTTCAAACAAATGATGATTATAAATGGAACTCTATTTGTAAAGCACATGCCATTAAACAGCAAGTCTTCGTGGGAAGGGATTCAGTGAACGTTGACATCTCTATAAAAGAAAGAGAAAATAGCTGAGCCCCAGGGGCCCGAGACCAGCAACAAAGGGAAGTTCTCAACAGTTGTCAAAATAAATAAAATCAAAGTCATGTGATTAATATAACACATTAGTGAGCCTTCTTTTTTCTTTCTTCAACTTTAGACAAAACATTGCCCCAGGCATCAAAAATCTCACTTTTCACCAGCCCATGTTTCATTCACATCAAATCATATCTCTCTAGCCATATAGTTATTCTGTGGCACTAGACATAATTCAAGGTAAACAAAATTGTGACCCTTTGTTCTTTAATTGATCACCACCCACTTCTTGCCAATACCACAAGGCAGCATGGCGGCTGGTGCAGGTGTACTCACCAGGTGAAGCCTTGATTTCAGAAGCTTCTGCAGCAATAACAATTCCTTAGCCTTTCTTTTCATCACCAGAGAGGAAAATGGCTAGAGATCATCCTGCTTCACTGTGGCATATATGCGGAGGCTCTCCACATAGATGTTTACAGCTGGCAGCAAAACAATTAATTGTTCATCCTCATCATATCCCCGATATCTGTCAAAAATGTTGATTCATTCTTTTCTAACTTCCTTAGAAAAGGCTGAAGGTTGACATACCTCCCTCTCATTTACCTTTATTGTCTCTCTTTTCTACTTCTCTCTCTTGGCAACGTGTTAGAATATATGAGTTGGGGGGTGCAAGGGTGGCTCAGTGGGTTAAGTTTATTTTAGTTCAGGTCAAGAGCTCAGGGTCATGAGATCAAGCCCCATGTCAGGCTCCATGTCATGTGTGAAACCTGCTTAAGATTCTCTCTCTCTCCCTCTCTCTCTGCCCCGCACATGTGTGTGCTCACTCGTTCTCTTATAAAAAATAACTAAATAAAAATTTTAAAAAGAAAATAGGAACCAGTTTCCAAAGTGTGTGCAGGCACATATGCATATACATGCACACACACACACACCACACACACACACAAATGCACACACCTTTTCTCACATTCACACTCACTAAAGAGAAAGAAAATACATATTTATTTATTTTTAATAAGGGAACCTACACTGAAACATTTTTGAGTTCTCATTTCTTCTTCTACAGCATTCATAATGAGCAACATGTAGGAATAAGTATACTTGGAAAGATGTTTATCGATTTTAACATGCTAAAAACTAATTATGCTATAGGTTCTATCAAAGTTGTGCTGGTATTGACAGAGCCTTTAATGATGTCTTCCTTGCATGAACAAACCATAAACGAATCGCTGCTGCCTTACGAGAACATTAATTTCTAATGTAGGAGGAAGTTTCTTTTTTGACAGAACTGAGTTTGCAGTCCAAGCATTACCACCTGCTTCATCATAAAAGCACATGATGTGATATAATTGAGTTCTAAGTTAACTCCTTTATAAAATTAATGAGTAGATAAGTGGTTGGGCTTTAAAGTAAAATACTGAGTGATTATTTTATATTCTCATATAAATGCCTAAGAAGTAAAACTATTGGTAAATTATCTACTAAACCTACATAACAGTTGTTCTGGAATAATAATGTGAATTCTCTGACTTCTATAATAACTCACTTTATAAGGACAAGTGTTCACTGAGATTCTTAGTGAACTTAATACAACGCCATAGTGAACTTGAAGTCTGTTTTCATGGAAAAGAACATTTAGCCAATTTATGAAAAATAATATTTAATTATTTTCTTAGGGAAGGTAGAAGCTCTGAGTAAGGCATGAAAAAAAATTTTCAAGCAAATTAAAGAAATCAAATCTCAGCCCAAGTCTCATCTTAGGTAGTAAGTCTATCCCAAGAATTACTACCTCTTTTAGACTAAGTTAATCTTCTATTTAGCTGTATTTCCTTGGGGAATTATAACATCCCTCTCTCACAAAACTTACTATATTGGAATGTAACTATAATTGGCATATCGATCTCTCAAGCCCTCTAAGACATTTTAGTAGCTTGCTCTTTTTTAGATTACAGCAATAAACACGCTTAAAGTTGACGCTTAAAACTTGTTAGGGAAGATTGTTAGGCAGAAAGCAAAGAGCTCAGATTGCAGAAGGGATAACAGAAGAGATGATAAGGTGGGATGGCGCTAGAGCGTGGGATGGGCAGAGGAGGCTGGAAATTGAACCAATTATAGAAAGGCAAGTCTGATCGTTGCTGGGCTTTGGAAGTACTTTTGCAGAGAGCTGCTGTAAAGATGGTCCAAGTTTTGAGCGTTAGAAAAAAATTAAAGAGAAACAGAATTTGCTAAAATGCAAGTGTGCTTTGAAAAATAAGGAATGTTAACGGCCATTCCATATATAGAGTTTCGGCAAATATGAGTGTAAGTTTATGCTTTGTGGAACACACTAAACCCTAAAGAGGTCTACTCCAAAATATTTTGATAAGGCCAAATATGTCTTAATGCTAATTCTTTGGAAGAATCAGTTGTCAGTCCCACATGGATACTTCTGCATCTGTTGACAGCTATGATACTTTTTATTCATTACAAGGCTCAGGGATAAAAATCTGATCATTGACTTCAGGGCCATTCCTTTATCCTTTGAAACCTAACCAAGAAGAATTGAACTAAAACAAACCATTTATCTGAAGGAAAATATTATGATTTTTGCCTATATTCTTTTAACATGACTGAAGAGTCATCCTAAGGCCATTATAACTTCTGAAAGAATATTGTATTAATTTGGTTATTTATTCTGACAGTGAAAGCAACCAAACTAAACTACCATGAACAAAATGAGAAGTGTTGCATCTTCTGATGAGAAATCCATGCTATACCAGTCTACAGTAACAGCTTAAACTAAGCATTTAACCATCTATTAAGGCACTGTTTTTCTCTCTTTCAATTATTCTGCTTTTCTTTCTATTTCCCTGGCAGTAAAGTGAGGTTGCCCTGTGTTGCTGCAAATAGGTCATCAACAGTTCTAGCTAACAGTATGTGGTTAGCTTAATAGCCAAGCAGTAAGAGAGACCCTTTTCCCCAATAAGTTTCTAAAAAAAACCCAAACAGACAAGAATTAACCCTGCTTGGCCATGGTTGGGTGCTATGCGATTTTTGAAACCATCACCTAGACCTGGGCAATGTGGCATTCTGTTTGATTCTGCCTCAATTATGTGTTCACCTGTGACACCAGAGAGTGTGATCAACCTATCTACATGGATGGAAAATAACAAATTCTCCAAAAGAGAAAGATATGGCTCTGTAATAAAGAAAATTTTGCTTTTCTGGGGAATAGGGGCATAGGATATATTTTTTAAAAAGGGGTAAGATACATAAACAAAATTTTGAGCTTTTCCCATGAAACAGTAGAGTACAAAAAATTTTTAAGACATTATTGTAGCTAATTTCTATTAGCCTTGTTCTTGCCTTTCTGTAAACACCTCCACCCATAGCAGCACATTCCTGGGTCCTGCCTGGACTCTTGAATCTTTCTCCCAATGCTTGTCCTTATGAAATCCTCAACAAGATGTCAAATTGCTACCATAATGCAAAATTCTGTAAAGTGCAACACAGTCTAATTAGGAGGCTATGAGGAAACAGGCACTTGGATACATCACTGGTGGGAATGCAAACTGGTACAATCTTTCTGGTGGGAATTTTGCATTACCTAACAAAATACATGCCCATTTACTGTCTCACCAGCAATCCCACATCTACAAATCTACCCTGAAGACAACTTCAAAAAAATCCCAAAATACATATGTACAAGATTCTCTATAATTGCAAAACACTGGGAGCAATCTACATGTCTATATAAGGGAAATGGGTGAATACTTTCAGGTTTAAAAAATGAATGAGGACGATCTCTTAGAAATTATGTGAAATGATTTCCAGGATATATTTTTAAGTGGAAAAAAAAAAGAAAAGAAAAGGAGTCTCCGTACCTCCTGCAGGTACTTATTTTAATTACACAGAGAAAAGAGTAGTAACTTTATAGTGGATAAGTATGGCAGACACCATCTTAGCTAAGCAGACATAGATTCCCAGTAATATGAAATTATGTATCTTCTGATATACACCACTGAAAAGGGCAGTATAGGGCTTCTGTGATATTTTTTCCAAAAAATTATAATAATGACTGTCGTGTCCCGCCCCGGCCAGCAGGGAGGAAAATCCTCGTGGGTTCTTGATCCTGAGGGAGGGAGAGAAGACAGGGTAGGAAGGGGGATGCACAGAGAGTAAAGACAACACACAAGGTTTCTGATCAAGCCTCTTCTTCTTTATTGAGAAAACCCCGTATCTTATAAAGGTTTCAAGGCAGGAAAACAAGGCAGCTGACCTAGGTCGGTTGCTAGGAAACAAGGTTAAGGGATTAAGGCTGGAGTAAAAGAGGAACCAGACTAAAGTGTTTTAGCACAGCGCCTGAGGGGCTGATACTACCCTGACTGCAGGCGATTGATCTTTGATCTTCTGGCTTCTCCTCTGACAGGGAGTGGGGCTCCCCTGCCTATTTGCAACTCCCCTCAGGGAGTGACATATCCGGCTAGCAAATGGCCAAGCAGCTGAAATCTTTGCGGCTCCCAACAAATGACAATTTAGTCACAAGGAAATATTAAACAATTTCAGTGAGAGATATTCTATAAAATAACTGGCCTGGACTCCAAGATTATCAAAGTCATGGAAGACAAGGAAAGATGAAACTGTTTCAGATTGAAGGAAACTAACAAAACATGGTAACTAAATTCCTAAGAGACATGAATTAAATTCTGGATCAGAAAAAAAAGTTTATTAGTAGAAAAAAATCGCAAAATTTGAATAGTTACAGATAAGTTAATAGTATTGCATTGATGTTAATTTCCTGGTTCAGATCATTTTACTATGATTAAGTAAGTTGAAGGAAGGGCATAAGGGAGCTCACTATACTCTCCTGTAACTTTTATGTAAGTTAAAAAAAATTCAAAATAAATAGTTAAAAAAGAGAAAAACAGTCTACAGAATTTGTATGTAAGAGTTGATCATGAACATCTAAGAATTGGCCATAGTCTCTTGGAGCCACTGACTTTCTTCAAACAACCCAGATAACAAAGTGTGTTAGTTTTCTATGGATTCCATGATAAATTATCACCGACTAAATGGTTTACAAAACAGAAATTCCTTGTCCCCCAATTCTGGAGGCTAGAAGTTAGAGATCAAGCTATGTGTAGGGCTCGTTCCTTCTGAGGCCTGTCTCCCAGCTTCTGGTAGTTCCTTTGTGACAATGTTAACTCCAACCTTTATGTAGTGTTGTTCTTGTGCACATGCCTGTGTCCATATGTCTTCCTTTTTTTCTAAGAATCATCAGTTGTAATGGTTTAGTGCTCCACCCTATTTCAAGTTGAACTTACCTTAACTAAATGCAGGTATAACAATCCAGTTTCAAATAAGTTCGAATTCTGACGTACAGTACTGGGAGTTAGGAAAAAAATATACTTTCTTGTGTGGTAGGGGAATAGTGTAGTGAGTAGAAGACACAATTCAACCTATAACACAAAGATGTCTGGTCCAAAACTCCCTCCACCCCCAACTTCCAACTCCCTACCTACTCTAAGAAGGATTTTGTCAAAGAAGATTATGTTCATTTGTAATTGTATGCAAATACATCAAAATGTTCTTGATAAAACCTGGTGTTATATAAAAGAACACTTTTATACAACAAATCATAATGCCTAATTTTAAGATCTCACTCCAGGGGTTCCTGGGTGGCTCAGTTGGTTAAGTGGCCAATTTTGGCTTAGGTCATGATCTCATGGTTCTTGGATTTGAGCCCTGCATCAGGCTCTGTGCTGATAGCTCAGAGCCTGGAGCCTGCTTCATATTCTGTGTCTCCCTCTCTCTCTCTGCTCCTCACCCACTTGTGCTCTGTTTCTCTCTGTCTCAAAAATAAATAAAAACATAAAAAAAAATCTCACTCCACCATTTACGAACTGTGAGTACCAAGAGTGTGATTATTCAGTACTTCCTTATAGTATCTGAAAAAGAGTTTTCTTTAATATAAGCTATTGAGAGATAAGTTTCTGTCACTTGATAAGGACTTCATCATGAGGAATAAGATGATAAAAAAAAACCCAATGTTATTTTTGGAAAATAATAAATGTCTGGACATGTTCTGTCATATGTTAAGTGTTCTGATAAAACTAGTCTTAGGAAAATAATGTGATCATTGCAAATACAAAGAAAATTCGTTAGAAAAAAGAAACAGATGCAAAAAGATATAAGAATTAAATATGGTAAAAAAATATACAAAATTAGTAGGGCAAGAATCCATGAATCAAGTAATTAATAAGCCTTCTAGGAGAAAATCTAGGATTCAGATCTTAACTCAGACATATGTTTAGATGAGTTAATGTATATCAAACATTTAAAAAATAAAATTATAAAAGTTCTAGAAGAAAAAGTTAGGTTTGTTTATAAAATCTTAGCACAGAGGAGGACCTTCCAAACTCTGAATATTTCCTGATATTTCCAAAGTCTGAAACTCTAAAGAAAAGATTGGTAGATATTGTTATATTAAAATATTATAACTATTTTAGGTTTTTACAAAATAAATACTGTTAATCTATTTTAAACTCAATTAAATTTCATCAAATATTTGTAGTAACAAAATCCACCTAGGGCTAAAACCCTAGTTAAATAAATACTCTTTGATTATATAGATAATAGACATGTTTCAATGACTCTATTTGTTTTAAATTTATTTACTTATTTTGAGAAAGGAGGGGGAAACAGAGAGAAAGGAAGAGAGAGAGAATCCCAAGAAGGCTCCACACCAGCAGCTCAAGCCCCACACAAGGCTCAAACTCCTGAACTGTGAGATCATGACATGAACTGAAACCAAGAGTCAGAAGCTTAATAGACTGAGCAACCCAGGTGCCCCTCAATGACTCTATTTTTAAAGCAAACACACACACACACACACACACACACACACACACACACATACATACACATACACAGACCCTTATAATTACAATAAGATTCCAGTAAAGTGATGCTCCTCTACAATAAAGATAGGATAAAAATGAGTTAAGGACAACTGGGCAACTTTCATCTATTTGTAATGTAGACAATAAAAAACAATCCTAATACAGAGAAAATGTTAAATCAGTTCTATTGCCACAGGAACAGAAAAAAAAAGGAATATCATGCAACCAGTATAAATGAGAGTTTTAGAAAAATACCTGATGACATGTATAATGCCTCATAGTATAAAAAATATATTAAATACATATTTGTATACATAAGGAGTACATGTTTCTATATCATATATAAATGATTTTATGTAAACTGTAGAAAAAACACACATTTTTCTATATATACATATTTAGAATATATTGCTTCTCAATACGTAGAAAGTACAAATAATTTTCACAAATATATATAAATATATATACACACCTATAAGATTATGATACATAAACATATGTATACACATATAGAAGTATATGTATACAAATATATTTATGAGCATACATCATGAAAAACAGTATTCTGTAAAAATAAAATATGCATATGCAAAGATATACAGATTTGTATCTGTAGGTATCTATAGACAGTACTGTTTGTTACTTATTTTCACTTACTACATAGAACGGTTATATGTGTGCTTATAGTGGTGAAATTTTAAATAACTTTTCCATTTCCATTATTCTGTACTACTTAAGCTATTCTAAATTTTTATCAATATTTTCTAAACTTACTGCAAAGTTGTGTTTTCTAATTTCAGGTTGGGTGAAGGACTGGGTATGAAGAGCTATAGACTTGATTGTTTACTGCAGTTGGTTGTTTCTTTCTGTAGGTGTGGTGTCCGTAAAACCATTTATTCTTCATGATGGGGTCTGTTGAAGAAGAGCACATAACCTTTTTTTTAACATAGTCCCTTTTGAACATTTTAATGTAGCAGGTTTTCATTCACATGTAAAAGACAGCCCATTACATGGAATATCCGTTTTCCTTTGTAATTCCTCATGGTTGAAGCCCCTGAGTCTTCATTGCTCAACGCGCTGGTGTGTATGGTTCTACTCCCATACCTCAGACTACCGTTTTGGCTATTTTTCACATTTCATATCTTGTGGACATGTGACTTAGCTTTCTGCTTCCTTCGGTTTTCAGTTTTACTTATACCTTTCTTACTACTTACTCTCTTCATCTTGGTGAAATGGCTCTATTTTTTGCCATGGACAGGCTAACCAGACCATTTAAATATTGAAAATATTTTTGGACACCCCATTTTAAGAACTAACATAAATAATAAAAATGTTCTACTTCTCTATTTTAGTTTGGTTGAATCAATTATGCTACAAAAATATGTAGCAAGCTCCATGCTGACAGCACAAAGCCTGGTTAGGATTTTCCCCCTCACTCTCTCTGTGCTCCTTCCCCATTCTCTCTCTCTCTCTCTCTCTCTCTCTCTCTCTCTCTCTCTCTAAGTAATAATAAATAAATAAACTTTAAAAATATTTATCAGAAGATTTTTAAATTTGTTAAAATATTATACATTGTTCAATAGATGATGATTCCTATGACTTCTGATACTGTTTATCTTATAACTTTGGTCTCTCATGTTAATCTCACCAGATTTTTATAAAGCACATTGATATATATGAGCATGCAAATAAGTTCTTAAAACAGATTTTACACAGGAGTTTTGTAATGTATAAGATTGGAAAGAATATTTTTGGATCCTTATTACCTAACTTACCACAAATTTACAGACTTCTAATACAGGGGCCACATTCCAGTGTCCCGCATGGAACCAGGCAGCAGTGCACCCATCTGCAAACTTAAAACTGTCTTGTTCTCCACAAGCTTGGATGATATTAACGTCAATTCCCGGTATTTATTTCCTTTGAAAAAACAAAGCACCCAGATATGTTGATCTAGAAAGTTGGAAGAAGACAATATGACAGCCTCTGTTTTTTCTCTCTTTTTTTTTTAATTCACAAATGCTCTGTGATCAGATGCTACCTAAATTTAGTTAGTGTTTCCTGGGGTCACATCTCTTTTATTTTGTAAAAAATACTCTTAAACATATGAAGAGGGATGACACTCTCTTTAACCTTTCCAAGATGGTGGGGGGAGGGAATTAAAAACTAAGACTCCTTTGGCAACCTCTCTCTTCTTGTTCTTTTTCAAGATCATAATCTCTCATATTTCATCATAGATTATAATGATACAACTATTGTACAGGGCAATTAATAATGATAATATGTAACAGAAATGACAATAATAAAAATGTGCTATGCAAACAAAAGCCACAATGACCTTTTTTCCAAAGACTTAATTTTCTTCAGCTGAGTCAGTTTCCGTATATCCTGAGATGGAAACTTGACATTGTATAAAAGGTAAATTACTTGGAACTGCTCATAAGGCGGTTAGTAAAAACTGCAGCAGCATAAGAAAACCAGACCTCTCTTGTGATTCTCCTTCCCTCTGTTCACACAGTATCTTGCATGCCTCTGTCCCTTAACACCTTTTTACCAATATTATTGCAGTTGTCTCCTAACAGACCACTGTTCTTCCAGACCCTAGGTCTCAATTTCTACCAAAAGTTTCTTCGAATACCTGCAGCAAACTCTTACAGTATTGCTTTTTCAGTTTGAAATGATTTAATGATTTCTGATCACTTCCAAACCTCTGGGATGACTCCCTCAATCTACCCAGCTGTCCACCCAGCCATATATCTGTCCACAGACTCCACGTTCCAGTCCAGTCTAAATAAATGGCTATGATCTCATTTGCCTCTGTATCTTCACATAGTATCTGAAATAGTTTTCTTCCTTCTCCAACTATATAAGCCCAACCCATCCTGTTTGTCTCTATACAAGCCAGGGTTGAAATTAGTCCACCAGTATACAACGTCCCTCCTTGAAGAGAGTGTTTCCATGGAAGGATTACGAATATCCAGCCTGCTTAACCCAAATGAAATGTTGTGACTTGCTTCACCTAATGGGATGTTTGCAGAAGTGACATGAAGCTTGAGTCAGCATGTGTACCTCATTTTCCTCTCCCCAACTATGAACCCAGGAATAATCCAGATAAAGGCTGCTCTCTCAACTTGCATATCTGAATGAAGGTGATGTAGAGCAGATCCCCAACTGGCCTGTGACAGACAGATAGGGCTGCCGTTACTAAGATTTTAGAGTCCTTTGTTATCATAGCATAAACTACCCTGTTATGACAGATACATTTTCTATTTTTACATCATAATTGCTTGATTTATTGTTCGTTTAGATTATAGTTTTCTCACTCGCCTTTTCAGTCTTCAAAAAAAGGCATTGCGATTTTCAACTTTTATTTTTCTTTAGCAAATAATATAACACATTGTACATGGAAGGAAATAATTGTTTGTTGATAAAAGAAATGAGAATAAAGATTTGTTGAAAAAACTAGAAGTCATCTACCCCATACTCGCCCAAAGTTGCAGATAAAGTCATAAACAATTAAACACTAAAGCAATACATCAACAATTTGATACATTGCAACTAGTTTATTTAAATTTGACAAAGACTAAATAGTCACACATAAGCACATACATTTGTTTCCATTTTTTTCAACAATGACTTGTGTGCCTAGCATGTGCTTGGTACTGAGAAACAATCCTGCCCTCAAGCAGCAGAGAATTTTTTTTAATTTTTTAATGATTTAAATTTATTTTTGAGAGAGAGAGAGAGCAAGACACAGAATCTGAAGCAGGCTCCAGGCCCTGAGCTGTCCCCACAGAACCCAATGTGGGGCTCACACCCACAAACTGTGGGATCATGACCTGAGCTGAGGTCAGACTCTTAACCAACTGAGCCACCCAGTCACCCCAAGAAGTGGAGGATTCTAGAGGTACTTGACATGTGGCAGCATATAAATAAAACACTCAAGAATTTCTAAGGTTTAATTAGGTACAAAGAGCAGCAGGCATGTTAGGTAGAGGAAGGAGGCGGCATAAATGTAGAATCTAGAATCTCACTGCTTTAGTGAGAATGAGATAAAACATTATAGTTGATGGTAGAGTATCAGGCAATGAGTGGTAAGAACAGGACTGAAACAGTATTAAGGCCTATCATGAGGCATGGCCATGCTATAATAGGCAGTCTAACCTTTATCACAAAATGTGTGGGGAGTACATTGAAAATTAAATAAATGACCAGAGCAAATTTGTGATAAAGAAGTTGCAGTCTAGAGGCACCTGGGTGGCTCAGTTGGTTAAGCGCCCGACTTTGGTTCAGGTCATGATGTTGCAGTTCATGAGTTCAAGCCCCGTTTCAGGCTCGCTGCTGACAGCTCAGAGCCTGGAGTGTGCTTCAGATTCTGTGTCTCCATCTTTCTCTGCTCCTCCCCAACTCATGCTCTGTCTGTCTTTCTGTCTCTCTTTCTCAAAAATAAATAAAACAAAAAATTTTAAAAAATTGCAGTCTACAAGTTCGTGGAGAATAGACGGTAGTGGCAAGGGTGGTGAAACTAAAGCCATGGCCAAAGATTTTTAAAGGTGGTCTTGTGTAAAAATGATGAGCTGGGGCAAGCACATCTTCTTTCTCATGAGTTTGGGAAATTAAAAGAATTAATCAATTACTGTGCAAGCTAATAATGAGGAAGCATGGTGATGGCAACCAAACTCATGAGCAGATAGACTTAGTGAAGATTAGAGCCAAATATACCTCTGCTGGAGTAAGGAGAAACTGACAATGAATGATTCATGTCAGTAATGGAGCGTTAGACTAGACATACACAAACCTGGTTCTTAGGTGTCTAAATCTGCCTTAGCTCAGCTTTGGCTCCCAGGAGCTCTGCCTCTCCCATAGTTGCTCTGTTTGGCTTCAAGCAACATGTCTGTCTCCTATGTTACTCCCCATGTGTCCTTAAAATTATCTACCCACTTTTGGACTTAAGAATTTCTCCTTTTAATAAATAGAAGATTTTAACAGGTGGTAGATTGATAGGCATATGTTACCAATAATAGCTCACATGAACTTCACGCAAGCGATGATACAGCAGAAGGAATGGCCTATAGGATATTTAGCTTGCCAGGGAGGGTTAAATGACCTAAAGGAACAGGCAATTTGTTTTAAAGTTACCTGTTCTGAAATAAATATATACTTCAGCTATTGGGAAATTAATCAATATGTCCCTGTATTTTAGTATAGGAAAGTACTTCAAATTGCACAGCTTATAAAAATCACCTTGGGGTATTTCCAGATGAAAGATGTTATCTTAATGTAAAAGGCTATTTTTCACTCCTTGGTATTATATATTTCTCTTTTAATAAGTTTACCAGCTTCAGGGCAATTACATTTTGTTACATGTTGCCAAGTGTTTTGATGTGTATCAAGATTCCTGTTGAACATTTTCTCTTATTTGAGATCCCATTGTACACAATTATTTTGGGCCAGGGGGGAAAGGGATCTTGGGTGACAGATGACAAATTGAAATATTTGACAATCTCCTTGCAGTTCTTGGTCCCCCTGGGATCTTATGTCAGTAAACTTGTGATGATCCAATTCATGGCACAATGAACTACATCAGCAGAAAGGCCTGAGGTCGCCTGGGAAGTGCAGTTGGAAGTCAGTGATACATTAGAAATACTTGTGTTTTTTTTTACAGTGATAACATGGGATGAAGAATTTGATGAAGGCATGAAGGGTAAAAGGAGGGGATCTTTTCAGCAAAGGTTTATGAATCTAGGTCAGGCTGTGGGCAGTCACAGTGGTTGTTACTCCCAAAGGACAATGTAGTCCAAAGGTTAAGCACTGGACTAGAAATCAGAACATCTGTTCACACACTTGGCTATCGGAATCTCACCAGTGATCCTTAGCTTTTCTATTTTTTATATAAAACCATAGACCTGCTCTTATATTTCAGAAATTACTATGATTATGACTGAAGCAAATGGAGATATTGCTTAAGAGTTGTTAAGTGGAAGAGCATTATAATAATAAAGCAAAGCTCTGAAATAAGAGGTTACCATCTTTTCAAGTATTTTGACAGGATACGCTAGACCTCGATTATGAGATATGAAATTTCAAGTTACTGGCTATTACGTTAAGGAATCACTTATTATACATTTTTAAACACACTTCTAAACAGCACAATTCTAAACACAAAAAAAATATAAACACTGCAACTGTATAGCAAATGTTGATACATATATACATATGTATATATATACTAATTTAGACAATATTTTACCAATTTAGACAATATATTAATATAAATTATATAAATATAAATTATGATATTCCATCACATACATTATTATGTATATTAATATGTTATGCAGCAATGTAAAATTATATATTAATTAATATGTTATCTTATATATATTAGGTAATCATAGTTGAGTCAGTTTCTTGGTTTCCCTCTCTCTCTCTCTTTCTCTCGCTCTCACTCTCGCTCTTATTCTCTGTCTCTCTCTGTCTCCTTCTTCTCTTTGCTGATTTGTTTTGTTTCTTAAATTCCACGTGTAAGTGAAATCATATGGTTTTTGTCTTTCTCTGACTTATTTCACTTAGTATAATATTCTCCATCCCCATCCATGTCGTTGCAAATGACAATATTCATAACTAACCAATATGACTACTGAGCACTTGAAGAGAGGCTAATGCATACAAGAAACAACTGAATTACTGAATTTTTATTTTGATTACTTTAAATTTAAAACTGAAGTCTGAAACATTTTTCAGCTAAGCACAACTTTAGGATTTTCATGGAGTAAATCTCACTTTAAACATTTATTATGCAAGATATGTTGCATTGTAATGAGTATTTGGGCCATATATCCCATTTCCAACTTGCATGATTATGTATAGGAAACTATATAAATTTTAAACAAAGAAATAATTCTAATTCAAAAATCAAATAGAGCTACTGTCATAAAAAAAGTGGAGAGAGAGAATATGCATTGTACATTTCATGATTAAAGACAATTATAATCTGGTGAAGCAGAACAGAATAGAAAGTTGCATGTTGTCTAAAACAAATATGTTAAGGCTGACAAAAGGGACACTATTAAGGAGTATTTTTAGAAAATAGATAATAGATTTGACAAGGATTTTCCTCTCAACACTCAAAAAACTATCAAGAAGACTGTCTAGAATCAAAATTAATTTTAGTAACAAAAAATTTTAAGTACTTTCTAAATAGGCTATCAGCTTCTAACTTTAGACAGCTAAATATGGTTGGTGTTCTTACACACACACACACACACACACACACACACACACATGCTCACACAAACTACTTAGTAGAATAAAGGATAATTATTATTTCAGCTATGAAAATTTTGTGAGAAAATTCCAACAAAGACTGAAAAAATATTTTACATGACCAAATGACCTTCAATTTAGCCCCCAAATAATTGTTTATAGAAATCTTTCTAGAAATGTCACAGATTAATTGATTCAATATTTGAAAATACTACTCGGGGCACCTGAGTGGCTCAGTTGGCTATGCATTTGACTTTGGTCCAGGTCATGATCTCAGGGCTTGTGAGCTCGAGCCCCACGTTGGGTTCTGTCCTGACAGCTCAGGGCCTGGAGCCTGCTTCAGGGGTTTCTCTCTCTCTGTTAAAAATAAATGAACATTAAAATATATTAATTTTTAACTTTAGGTGAATCATACAAAAGACATTACTCAATTGATGTATTTGTATGTTTGTCTCAAAGGACTTCCAAATTTACCAAGAAATGTTGACAGTTTGCAGACTAAATAATTAGGTTTAGGGCAAAGATACTTTTAATCTTTTACATATTTTAAAAAATAATTTCAGCTATAAATGAAAAAAATTTTCTATCATAGTGATGGAACTCTAGTTACTTTAGATAAAAAATGCAGATTTACAAAAAGATTGAAATCTTGCCATTGGCAACTATGTGGATGGAACTAGAGGGTATTATGCTAAGCAAAATTAGTCAGAGAAACAAGTATCTTATGATTCATTCATATGAGGAATTTAAGGTACAAAACAAATGAACATAAGGGAAGGGAAGTAAAAATAATATTAACAGGGAGGAGGACAAAACATAAAGACTCTTAAATATAAAGAAAAAACAGAGGGTTGCTGGAAGGGTTGTGGGGGGTGGTCTAAATAGGTAAGGGGCATTAAGGAATCTACTCCTGAAATCATTGTTGCAGCATATGCTAACTAACTTGGATGCAAATTAAGCAATAAATACATTTTTAAAAAATAAAAGAAAAAATAAAAAAGAAGGTGTAAAAGAAAAATTCAGATTAATTAGAATTTCAAAATAAAAACAACTTCAAAGTCAAATCAGTTCTTTACAAAAAGATGAACCAGTTTTTTCTTTGTGTATACAAATGCTAAAGAAAACTTTTGAGTATATTTTGAGTAGAATCAACATGTAAGTTTAATATTTCAACTGTACATTTCAGCCACTCAGTATAGATTAAACATTTCTGAAAAATTAGCATGAATGGATATAAATATAAAATATACATCAGATTTTGAAGTCTGAGCTCAAAAAATATAAAATTTTATTGATGACTTTTGCATTGATTATGTATTAAAATAACAGTATTTTGGATATTTACTGAGTTATATAGCATATTAGTAAAATCAGTTTCACTTGTTGATTTTTATTTTACATTTTTTAAAAGTGACTACTAAAAAATTTATTACATACATGGACAGCATTGATCTAGATGTTCAAAAACTTATAGATCAAATGTTTTTGCTGCTGATATTGTGTTGTAAGTTTCTTCTCCTCAAATTTAAAATGTCATAGGTTAGCTTTTCAACATATCCTGTAATGTTAAACACAACATTTTAGTTTGTTTTGTAATATTTGATTTGATTAAAAAATTTTGAATACAGTTGAAAAATAGTATTACATCAGTTTCAAGTGTACAATGTAGTGATTCATCTTCTCTATACATTATGCTGTGCAGCTACCATCTGTCACCATATGATGCTCATACAATATCATTGACTATCTTCCCACTGCTGTGCTCTTTATGCCTATGACTTATTCATTCCAAACACATCCCCTACAACACTTTGCCTATTTTGTCCATCTCCGTCCCTCCCCTCTGGCCTCCTTATTATGTTCTCTGTATTTATAAATCTAATGTTGCTCTTTGTTTGATTGTTTATTCATTTATTTTTTAAGTTCCATATATAAGAGAAAATGTATGATATTTTTCTTTTTCTGTTTGATTTATTTCAATTAGCATAAAATCTTCTAAGTTCACACCTGTTATTGCAAATGGCATATCTTAGTTTGATGGCTGTGTGGTGTTCCATTTTAAATGTAGACTATATCTTCCTTATCTGTTTGTCTCATGATGAACACTTAGGTTGCTTCCATATCTTGACTATTATAAATAATGCTGCAATAAGCATAGAGTGTATATACTTTTTCAAATTAGTGTTTCCATTTTCTTTGAGTAAATATCTAGTAGTGGAATTATTGGACCATATGATATTTCAAAGCCATCTACAGTTTTACTGCAATCTCTATCAAAATACCAATAGTATTTTTCACCAAATTAGAACAAATAATACTAAATTCAAAAGACCCTGAATTGCCAAAGCAATCTTAGAAAAGAAAAACAAACTGAAGGTATCACAATTCCAGATTTCAAGATGTACTATAGAAGAGTAGTAATCAAAACAGTATGGTACTGGCATAAAGAGACACCTACCTCAACAGAACAGAATAGGGAGAACAGAAATCAAACCATGTCTACACGTCAATTAATCTATGACAGAAGAGGCAAGAGTAAGAAATGTGGAAAGGCAGTCTCTTCAAAAAAATGTTTCTGGGAAACCTGGACAACTATATGCAACAGAGTGAAACTGTACCACCCTCTAACACCATGCATGAGATATATTCAAAATGAATTATGAAACTTGAAATGTGAAACTGGAAACTATAAAAATCATAGAAGTGAACACAGCCAGTAATTTTTCTGACATTGGCTATAAAAGATATGTCTTCTAAGGTCAGGAAAACCAAAGCAAAAATAAACTATCAGGACTACAGCAAACTAAAAAGCTATTGAATAATGATAGAAACCACCAACAAATCAAAAGGCAACCTATGGAATGGGAGAAGATATATCCACACAATATATTTGTTAAATATATGAAGAACTTATACAACTCATCAAAAAAAAACCAAAAACCCAAACAAACAAAAAACTCACCTCCACCACCACCACCAAAAACAACAAAAACAGTCTGATTAAAAAATGGGCGGAGGACTTGAACACACATTTTTCCAAAGAAGACATACAGATGGCCAGAAGACCCATGAGAAGATGGTTAACCTCACTTATTTTCAGGGAATTGCAAATTAAATTCACAATGAGAGATGAACTTACTTCTATCAGAATGGCTAAAATAAAAAAGAACAGAAATAACCAGTGTTAGCATGGAGGTGGAGAAAAATGAACCCTTGTGCACCATTAGTGGGAATATAAATTGGTGCAGCCACTTTGGAAAATAGTATGAAGTTTCCTCAAAAAATGTAATTATTTTATTTGAAAAATCAAAATTGTGTATAATAATTAGCATGTTTTATTAAAAATGTTTCTATGACATGAAATAGATAAAAACATCAATAAACCTATAAATATTGCATACAATGAAGTATGAGGAAGTTAAGTATGAGGAAGTTATCTTGGGGCAGCAGATAAATTATAGCAAACATGCCAAAGTTTAAAACTTTTATTCATATAAAAATGGCCCGAAATACAGTTTTTTTAAGATTCCTGAATGGCCCATATTATGTGAATGTTATGTAATATTTCTAATTTTATATTGAAAAAGTAAGGTATAAATATAGGAAGTGAATCAAGGTTCCGATAACCATCAGAAGGAAATCAAGAATCATATTGCAACCCATACCTGCACTGTCACAGAACATCCAATGTTGCTTGTCTGCTAGGATTCACAATTCACAACGGAATGTTATGGAAAGATTTCTTTTAAATTTTTTAGTGTTTACTTATTTTTGAAAGAGACAGAGCATGAATGGGAGAGGGCAGAGAGAGAGGGAGACACAAGATCTGAAGCAGGCTGTAGACTGAAATGTCAGCACATTGCCTGACATTGGGCTTGAACTTACAAACTGTGAACCAAGCTGAAGTCAGACACTTAATCAACTGAGCCACCCAGGCCCCCCTCATGTTTTCCATTTCAAATGATAACTTACTTTTAGTTAATGTAAAATTTGGAATTTTAGCAAAAGAACAATCAAATTATTTTTTTAGTTGTTTAATTTATATATTTGCCCTGGTGAGCCTGTGGATTCATTCACTAATTAAAAATTATTTGTAAATCCATTTTAAAATTTATTTTTCAAATCTCTTCCCACTCCAAATTTAGTGACATCGTGTTGGAAGCTTGAAGTTTGTCATAATTGGAGTATTCATGTCATGTTAATGCCAGAAGCTATAAATCAAATCTTTTATTTCTTTATGGATAGCTTGTTGTAAATTACTTACAACAAAAGCCCCGTGAAGATATCAACTTTTCCAGAGTACTACTTTGTACAACACTCTAAGCATACTATTAATCCCCATCTTGAAAATTAAATAGGCTCAATGGGCTTTTGTGCTTTAAAAATAACATGCTCAAATGCAAAGACTCACTACTAGTCTCTACTCTTTACACTGGTCCATGGAAACCAAAGGATTGAAATTATCTTCATGTTTCTTTTAAGAGGTACTCACACACAAATGCTATTCTCTATCAACAGGAGCATTAGGGTATTTTCAGCACATCCATTTGTATCTTTATACTGAGGCTCATTTCCCACAGCTGAAATGCTCCTCTTCCTCCTGATTTCTAGTTAATTCCTAGTTCTTCATACTTCCTGATTCATCTCAAGAGTCCAGATTAAATTGAAAACTCTCTTCTCTTGGCTTCTGTAACACTGCAAATTACATCTACCATGGCATTTATCACACTGTTCAGAAAGATCTTTATTTTTCTACCATCCCCACAGCACAGTATGAACCTGGACAGCCAAAATGTGTCATTTCCAACTTCATATTCCCATGGACTAGTGTATCTTACAGCTCTAAGCTGAGCACTAATAAGTGCAGGTTGAAGTATTAAGCTGCTTAGTAAAGCTCTGGTCTTGGGCAGTTTGTTTAAACAAGCCCATTCATGTTATCTGCAGACTTCCTATAAATTACAGTCACTGCCTCTATTCCCCAGATTTCACTGGAAGTAATCTCAGTAGGATTATTTTAGTCAGCTTTCATCCATGTAAATGGTGGAATGCCAAAAGTGACATACTCAGCTTATTAAGTGGTAATTTGGTACAGAATTTAAGACTTATTTTTTTTTCCTTTTGAGGACAATATATTTCTAAATACCTTCACATGAGATCTAAAAACATCCAGTCAATTACAAAATTGGCATATTTTATTTTTCTGACAAAGATATAAACAATCAATAGTACTTTACAGAATGATCATTAACATGCAAGATTAGTCATTTCAGAATTAATTGTATGAAATATAAAAGAATGAGAATCTGTCCATTAAAGGCATATTTCCTTCAGGCTAAATATATACTTGTTTCAGTGAGAAGGGTTTAAGGTTTTGGTGATCAGCTCTATCGTTATATATTAACACATCTTTAAGTCTGATTTTTTTTCATAAGATAAGTGAATATTTATTACCCCATAGGATAAATCATTTTTAAACTATTTAATGACTTATAGACAAAGATCATGCTGATTGCTAGGCTTTTTCACCTGCTTTACAGTGAGAAGTCACAAATTAATGAACACCTTCTTATCAGATATTTCTACTGAGCACTCTATACAAAAGGAAAGCTACTTTCTTTATGTTACTCTAATGTGGAAGGAAAGATAATTCCCAAACTACACAGATATGGAAAGATGGACTCTATGCTGGCAAGCAGCGGACTTTACTTGCTTTGGAGAAGGCATTGTGTGTGTGTGTGTGTGTGTGTGTGTGTGTGTGTGTGTGTGTGGTATAGAAGACAGAATAGGTTGTCTAGAACAGAATGTTTCATATAGTACTAGAATAATAATCAAGAGGCCCAAAGTTTAATCAAAGATTCACCACAATTTGTCTGCTTTTCTACAAATTGCAAGGTCCACAGTGATTTCCAGACTTGGGATGCACTTTGAAATTGAAGTGTTCTGACAGATGCACATGCACTGGCAACTGATGTTCACGTCCGTGCAGTCATCAAACCACAGGACCTGGGCTTCCGTGTCAGCTCTCTCTGTCCACATCCACTCCCCCATGTGCTCATTTCAATGTCTTTAAATGTGTTGCCTTCCTTCTCTCCTCTTTCTCAGTTTTCTTTCAAAAATATGTCTTGAGTACCTATTATGGACAAAATCTTTCACTATGTAGTGGGAATATAAAGGCAATCAAATCAGTTTTATTCCTGCTTTCACAGATCTTAGAATCTTGTGACTCAAATGGATATTAAGCAGATGATTCCTCAAATAAACCTACAGCATTTCCTCTTTATCAGTGGTTTCACCTTCCATGGTTTCAGTTACCCATGGTCAGCTGCAGTCAGAAGAAGATGATTCTCCTTCTGACCTATTGTCAGGGCAATAGTAGCCTAATTCTGTGTTGCAATGCCTATGTATGACATTCACTTCATCTTACCACACTGGCATTTATAATATATACAATCATCACAAGAAGGGGTAAGTACAGCACAACAAGGTATTTTGAGAGACACAGAAGGGACCACATTCACACAATTATTACTTAATATTGTTATAATTGTTCTATTTTATAATTAGCTATTGTTATGCTCTTACTGTGCCTAGTTTATAAATTGAACATTATCATTCATATGCCTTCATAGGAAAAACAGAGTTTATACAGGGCTTGGTACTATCCGGATTTTCAGGGTTCCAATGGATTCTTTGGATGTAGCCCCTGTGGTTAAGGCAGAGGGGGGCACTACTCTAATTATAAAATGAAATAGGTATTAGAAAAGAGAGATACAGATATTGTAAAAATATATCATGTAACTCTGAGTGTAAAGACGCAGGTCTGATTCAAGTTTCCCCTCTGACCTCGAAGGCCAGCTAACACCATTAGCATTTCTAAGGGCAGGCCTAAAGATGGAGGTTAAGACTAGTCACACCCTACATGAGGGTCCTGGGCCCACTCTGTGATTGGTCAATACTCTAAATGTTGTGATTGGCTCCCACTATGTATGGTTAAAGTTACTGCCAGTATTGATGGGGGGCGGGTAGGGATTGGATCTTGGATCGCTGTGCCTGTGTCACCATTTCCTGTAATGCCCACTCCCTAAAAAAGCCCCTGCCATGTTCGGGGCTCGCTCCACGTGGATCCAGAGTGTTGGTGGAGTCTGTGAGCTCAGCTTAGGCTCGGCCAGCCTAAACTCGTAATAAAGCCCTTGGCTTTTGCATGCGTGACTGGGTCTCCCTGGCGGTCTCTGGTTTTTGAGGGCGATATTAAAATCTGGGTATAACATGAGAAAACTATTTCATTCCAGAGATTTAGAAAATGTCTTCCCTCACAGTCATTTGATCTGAGATTAAAAAGATAAGTAAGATCTGATTAAGTAAAGAAGAGGGGAAAGGAAACTTCTTGCTACAGCCTCAGCATGTGCAGACCATGAAGTACAGAAGAGCATAATGTGTTCAGGTACATGAGAAAAGTGCAGCTAAGACTGACTGTAGAGGACGAAGAAGACATTGGTGTAAGTTAAGGATAAAAAAAGAAGAACCCACTTTCATTTCTCATACACTGTGTTAGAGATGTACATAGCTTTATGGAATATATATGTATATTGCAGACTATGTTGAAGACATTCATATTTAATTTATTAGCAATGGGAAGAAATTAAAGATTTAAGGTGAGGAGATTTCCACAAGAAAATATTTACTTTTTTTTTAAAGACCAGTCAGTGTGGTTTGGAGGAGGATTGAGTTCATGTGTGACACCCACAAAGGAACTATTTGTAATCACTTAAAGGAGAAACGACAGCAGTTTAGATTAGTAAGGCAATGGCAAAGATGGAAATAAACTGACATATTAGATTTAAGAAATATAATCAATAAGAAATACAAAGAGGGAGGTGCCTGGGTCGCTAAGTTGGTTGAGCCTCAGACTGACTCAGGTCAAAATCTCACAACTTGTGAGTTCAAGCTCCATGTAGGGCTCTGTGCTGACAGCTCAGAGCCTGGAGCCTACTTTGGATTCTGTGTCTCCTCTCTCTAACCCTCCCCCGCTCATGCTCTGTCTCTCTCAAAAAACAAATAAACATTAAAAAATTTTTAAATATGAAATATATACAGGGAATGAGAGCTAAGAAGATACCAAGTGATAATTTATTTATAGTAATATTGCATTTTTTTATCCTAAGCTAGAGGATGAGGGAGCATAAGGCAAGCTGATAGCTTGCTCTGGGTGGAATGTGTGTGATACTCTTTGGGCACTCCTGCCCGCCCAAGAACAAAGGAAAGGGGTAAATAAATGGTTAACTGATAGATATCCTAGTCCTGCAGGGCCTAAGTCTCCATCACCCCTCCATAGTGACGTGGGAAACAAAGGCAGAAGGAAATAAATGGCAGGTAGAACTAAATTTCCTTATAACCTGCAAGTTTATTGACAAATACTTGAGGCAGGCAGAGTATAATGTTCCTCCAGGAATCCCTTACTGTTTTAATGTTAATGCTTTGCTAAAAGGAAAAACAATCCTAGCTTGATGATTGCTAAGCTGCCAAATTCCTTTGAGTCTTTAGCATATGAAAGTCTCACTTGATACTTTCCCTGGACTTTACCTCCCACACTACCCACAACTCCGTAGTATAACACCAATCTCTCCTCATGGTCCCAGGGCAGCTCTTCCTACCCTTGGGTCCTGTCCCCATGCTTCGATAAAATCACCTGTTTGCACCAAAGATGTCTTCAAGAATTCTATCTTGGCCATTGGCTCTGGACCCCACAAGCCCCACTATCACCCCCAAAACCTCATCACTGTATAAAGATCTAAATAAAAAGTTAAGGCAGGATAATTATATTACATGTTTTAGAATGAGGATCCTTAGAAGTTGCAGGAAAAAGGAAAGTATTCCATTATAAAAAAAAATTTAGAAAGAAATGTTGTGGTGAAGAGGTTGGCAAACATTGATGGCAAAAATATATTTGAGCTTATTATTATAAAATAAAAATATTGATCCTTACCTGATAAAAATTATATTTTTTGTCTCTTATATTCAAGTAAAAATTCAATCTAGAAAGAATATAATAAAGATATGTTTAGGACTTATTTGTGCTCATATATATGTATGTTTTATGAAATATAAACTGTAATGTGACTTGGTGGTCAAGCAAATCACTGCTTATTCCTCTTTAGAGGAAGAAATGCTTTGATTTGTGAATTGATAACTTCTGCCTTAATCTCATCTATGCAGAGAGGAAGAAATGCTTTGATTTGTGAATTGATAACTTCTGCCTTAATCTCATCTATGCAGGATGGACCACAATTGTTAAGATAGGAGGCTTTTATTTAAGAGTTGAGAGGCCTGTATCAAGATATAAGTATAGAATTTAAGTGCACCAATAAAAATTCTCATACTTTTTTTTTTATCAGATGGGATTATCATAAGCATGGCTATGAAAGAACTAGAACCAAGGCAGAACTGGGACCATATTCCCCTTACTTCACAACAGAGAAATAAAAAGAGGGAAAGAGGAATGTAAGACTTGTTGTTTGGCCCTTCACCTTTTTGTTATGGATTAACAAAAAAACAGTAATAGCTCCAGTAACAATTAGTTCATGGACATTTGAGGATGTAGTGAGAACAATTCTTTTTTAATTCAGAGGCAAAGATTACCTACAGTGCTTCATTAAAATTACCTTTTAATCCACAAAGTGGACCTATTCCTGACATAGATGTTTTGACCACCAGAACTATATGGTAGATATCAGAACCTCCTCTAGCAGAGGTCTAGTGAAGTCTAGTGTTTGACAGTAGTACTATGTGTGGGTGTATCTTTCCCACTTCTGTACTCTTGGTCCTTTATTAGACCAGGTGGCTGTCACTTAATACTTCAAATAATTCTACCTAGGGACTTAGGTTAGTCTTTTTCTGGTGCTCCAACTAGGTAATTATTTTGCCTAACAGCACTCAGCCCTTCTTAATGATTTAAATAGTTGATCTACAGTTTGAATGCTATATACATGTGTTAGCACTTACATACACATATATAAGCAGGAAGTGTGCCACTACTAAGTAATGTGACTACTTAAAGGGAGAGATTACTAGTGACCTGTATATCCCCAAATTATTCTTCACATTACCCCACTCCCCATAAACATGATACCAAAAGGATTATGTTATCAATAGGATCAACACTTTCACTGTAAGACTGATACTACTTGGATCTTTTTCCTCCTTTTTTAAGCACTTGAGACTGCAATCCTTTCTGTGTTATGGCCATTACCCAGTTTCATATACTTTATGCCATATCCACCATGGCTACAACCTTCTCAATCTTACAAAAATCCCCAGGGAAGATAATAACATTCTTATTAAAATGACCTATCGTTTGCTGAATCAACTGTCTGTGTTTCCAAGCATTTGCTGTTTATACATAAGACATGTCATCTTTCTTCGAATATATGAGGGATGTAATTGGCAGCAGATTTTTATTACCAGCCATTTGATTCATTTTTTGTTAACTTTAGATTTACATATATTGTTTCTCAAGGCTGACTGGGAGGAGCATGAATGACAAATGAATGACTTGACATTCATTACTGGAGGAATCTGCTTCCATTTGGGCAATCTTGAAGAGAAACAATGTAGATTACTTAACATTTGAAAATAAATCTTACATATTTATACATACGGATATGAAAACAAAATGATTATAAAATAATTCATATATATTCTAAAAAGTTCATTTCTATTCTCATTAATGTTGATTAAATAAATAATAGCCTTTTATGGTTGCCATCTATCTGATGGGACAACGCAATTATCTTTTCAAGCAAAATGATTACTGGCTTAAGTGTTTGATTGCATTGGAAAAATATTCAGTGTAATTTTGGCCAGAGAGCAGGGTGACTAGATTAAATTATAATTCTTTCTATCTATATGGTGTTCATAATCAAGTATATTTTTCTGGCTACCAGTATATAATTTTTACATGTACATAATATGTGTGTACTTAAATAATAATAGAGGCAAATTGAGCTAGGTTTCACAGAGTCATTTGTGTGCTTTCTGTGACTTTAATACTTTTAGCTTTTAGTGCTGTGTGTATATATATATATATATATATATATATATATATATATATATTTAAGTGTGTTTAAGAGTGATGGATGAGGAGTGCCGGAGGCCTGCTCCGACTGGTCCAGGGCTCCCTGAAGGGGTAGCGGCGGACGGGAAAGAGAGAGAGATTCACGCAGTTTCTTTCTTTCTTGACCATCTTCCTGGCATCATCTTCTTCTATTTCCTTCTTCGCCAGGTTTTGAGCCTTTATTTATAGACTTATCACATCAAAAAGTGGAATTTTTACAAATAATTCTCAGTGATAAAGATGCTTTGAAAAGGGTGCAGAAACAGGTTTTACAGAGACATTTCTTCAGAACTATTCTAATTACAATGAGGTAACTTACACATCATAGGATAACAGGATATTCTCAGTGAAAAGCAGATAACATACACCTTTGTTTGAACCGGTAGTAAATCTTACAACTAAGAAGATAGCAGGATGTTTTCAGTGAGAAGCAGATAGCAAACACATTTTGTAACAATGATGCTAAAATTCAGTCATAGACAGGGCTAGGAGGCATTCTATTTGGCTCGCAAGAGGAATAATATATTCATGATGGTTGGTAAGTAAACCTTTGGTCAACCTTGTTCTTTGATGTTGAAGGTGTAAGCGCCATAGGTGCCCCTAGACCAGCCGGCCTTTGCATATGCGTTTAAGTTGTCACTACTCTTACATCCTCACAATGGGCACCAAATTAGCATATGTATGCACAGTAACTTAGCCTGGCTCTTGTTTGTTTCTATTTCCTATGTTAGGCCTTTTCTTTTCTCTGGGCCAAGGTAAACATTATCTTTGTGTTCTTTAACCCCCTTTATTTCCATGTCTTAAGTTTGTGAAGCTCAATAGAAGAGCCTTTCGACAAACATCTGCAGTGCTTTGTTTAACTTCCTCTTCATAGAGGTGAGAATATGCTTCTTTCCATGAGGTTTCTGGGGAATATCAGTCTGATTTGGAACATTGTGAGGCCTAATCAATAGCAACAGGCTTAATTTTACATGAGAAATCAGTAGCAGAAGGAGATGCCAGCTTCCGTCACCTGTGGCAGGAGCCGTGCAATGTCTACCATTTCCTTACTGTGACCCTGTCTTCCAGCAAGGCTGGTGCGGCTCCCAGCAGAGGAGAGAATAAAACTATGTACACTGTCAAACGTTTTTTTCAAAGTTTATTTATTTTGAGAGGAAGAAAGGGTGGGGGAGAGAGAGAGAATCCATGGGTAAGGGCCGAGAGAGAGGAGGACAGAGGGTCCAAATGACAATAGAGAGTGTGAAGCAGGGTTCAGACCCAAGAACCATGAAATCATGACCTGATCCAAAGTTGGACACTTAACTGACTGAGCCCCCCAGGAGACCCTATGCACTGTGAAATCCCCAATTATTATGCCTTTATTATTGTGAGAATTGTTACTTCTACCTATGAGGTCTTATTTGACCTCATCACAAGCCTATGATTGATTCCACATTTTACACGTTTATGAGGAAACTGAGGCTTGAAGAGTATCTTTCTAGGCTATGGAATGAATAGTGAGGTAGGATTTAAAATCACATTTGCCTTTCTGCCTAATTCTGTACCCATTACATTTATGCTATATCATGTTACTAGTTACATTATATTATATTGGAATGATACCTTAAAATTAAAAAAAAACTTATTTGTTGATAATATAAATTTCATTTAAGATCAGTCTGAACAGAAAAGAAAAAAGTCAGTGCTTTTTTTTTTTCAAATTTCTTCAAGGAAAAAATAAAATTGTGTCATAAGAAAAAAGTATACACAGATTGTAGGCTATTGGGGTCAGTAATTATTTTCAGGAATTTTCTATTTTGTTTTTTCAAATGTGGCTTTTTATTCATAAGATAATGAATTTAACACAATTAGGAGAAACCAATTTTAAATGACAGCTTGTTTCTACCATGAAAATCAGAGCACAAATGGAACCAATAAGAAGTGTAAAGAGTGGGGTGCTTAGCTTTTGGAATATTTTAGGTTTGCAAATATCACTAATCTGCTTTGCAAGATTTAAGGATATATTTTTATTCTGAAAAAGAATATACTTTTTTAGAATCCCGAAGAGGTAACAACACAAGATGACTTTAAATGTAGGGTTCTAACAATTTATACTTTTTATTGAGCAGAACTAAAATGTAGAAATACTTGTCTCTTTTATAAATGTGAAAACATTTAAGTGTGTTAATATTTTAAAGCGTATTTCTATCATTTGTACAAGAATGTAATCATTCAGTCTAGGGTAATAAAAAGCAAACAAGATTGCAGCCCTGAGAACAATAACTTTGAAGAATATTACAAATTTAATTTAAAATAATGGTGCTATATTTCTTATTGACATTATTTTATAAGAATTCAATGTGAATTATCCTTCTTTCAAGTCCTTTGATGGTTATTGACCTTCCACTTTGTGTGTTTAAATTATTGCTACCAAAGAAAATGGCTTGAGTTTGCCATGAGTCCAAAAAGATGTGAGGAAAACTGGCATTGAAAGTCACCAGCACGTTTTGTAAAAAAATGAATAAACATTCTAACCCATCAGTGACTCATGCTTTACAAACGATATGCCTCTGAAGAACATAAGAAACACATTGTGTTATTTGAAGATCATGTCCATAAATAACATAACTATTCAGTTTAACACTTTAGCAAAGTTTTCTGGATTTGAGGAACCATGGAGAATTTTTATGTCTACAAATCATTTAAAAAACACTTATGAGTCAGACAGCATAAATCTGGAAGAGCAACCCCAGGTTGAAACAGTTGGAACACCAAAAGTCTGAAAAGACCAGAGAGTCAGAGGTAGAATTGAGGTCAGGGCTACAGATCTGCCTTTGCTGCTGAATGCAGAGAAAGTGGTACTGCAAATGGACAAGTAACTGTGGAGGTGACAGGAAGAGGCATGGAATCCCTAGGAAGAGCCCCAGACAAGTGAGGGGGTTTACCTTGTTTCTCCCCAAAATGGAAGAGGGTTACATTGTGGATAAGAACATACTTTTGTTTCAAATCAATGAGGGGTAAGAACCATATTCTGTAGAATTTTAAGATGCCCTGCATTGAAGAAATCATCCTACTACATGACTATTCTCCATTCTCATTTCTTTCTAGGCTGAACTTTTCCCTTGATGGTTTTAGGTTTTGGGCTTGTTCATTGGTTTTTCTTTTCTTCTCTTCCTTTTTTTTTTTCTTTTTAAGATTCAAGGAATTAGCTTGAGAAATTATAAGCCACTACACATCCCATTATACATCCCAGGCATAAAGAATCAGAGAAATATGATTTTGAGTTACTCCATTACGTTCCCACTACATTTGTGTACAATCTCAGAGATATTATTTTTATTATTTTATTAAATTTTTAATGTTTATTTTTGAGAGCAAGAGACAGCCCGAGTGAAGGGGGGCAGAGAAATAGAGACACAGAATCCAAAGCAGGATCCAAACTCTGAGCTGTCAGCACAGAGCCAGACTCAGGACTGAACTCACAGACCGCGATCATGATCTGATCTGAAGTCAGACCCTTAACTGACTGAGCCACCCAGGAGCCCCTCAAAGATATTCTGAGCCAGGGTCTGTGATAGCTAACTCACCTTGCTGAATTGCACTTGTTGAATTTGGAAGCGTGGGGGTGCTCTCAAATGTCAATATCCAGTCTCAAATTGCAGAGAGGCATGTAATCAGAAAACTTAACTGTTCGGTGGGAATGATCTATTTATTTTGAATTTTCCAACTCAAATTTCTAGACACATATCTTGCACTCTACCCTAATATTTTTTTCTTCTTTTTTGCTGCTTTAGTCCTGAGGCTGTGGACTGAAAAAAAAAATTGTTTTCAATTTTGTTATGATTTTCTTATTATTTAAAAATTTTTAATTCTACTATAGCTAACGTATAGTGTGATATTAGTTTCAGGTGTACAATATAGTGATTCAACAGTTCTATAGATTACTCAGTGCTCATCACTATAACTGTACTCTTGTTCTCCATCACTTATTTCACCCATCCCCTTACCCATCTCCCCCCTGATAACCATCTGTTTGTTCTCTATAGTTAGGAGCCTGTTCTTTTGTTTGTCTCTTTTTAATTTGTTTGTTTCTCAAATTGCACATATGAGTGAAATCATATGGTATTTGTCTTTCTCTGACTGACTTATTTAGCTTAGCATTATCCTCTCTAGATCCATGCATGTTGTTGAAATGGCACTTTGGTTATGCTTTCTTTGTTCCTTTTATCATGTGGTTATATATGAACTCTACTGATACTAGCTCCCAAAAAAATATCCAGTATGACAATTTAATTTTGATTTCTGTATCCTTTGTACACCAATTCCTTCTTTTAATCTGTAACATTTACCCTATAGTCCTTAAACAAACTTAAAGGAGATCAATAAACTCTTTGACGTAGTATACAAAATTTCATTTGGTATTTATGCAATGGTTATGAATTAGTTCATTACACTTGGTTTCAAATAATGGCATACCTATTTTTTTGTGAATACAATTATAAATGAACTTGTTTCTAACTGATTGATAGAACATCCAATTTCTTATATTTAGTGGCTCCTTCTCATATATAAAAGTTATTTTCAGAGAAGACAATTCTTAGAAAGGGATTTATTTCAGGATATTAACATCTTATAGATTGCTTGAGAAGGCAACAGAGACAGACTCCATCATGAGTTTTCAATTTGGTTCCCTGGGTGAAGCACCAAAGGAGCCTCTGAACCGAGAAATTGTCCCTCCACTTACTTGTTTTAGAACTACACCATGTTGGCTCTCAGGAATTCTCCACATTCAGGAAGTTTCTACCAGTTCTTCCTGTTCCAAAACCATTAACTTACACATCAGCAAAATGAGTGCCCACAATAGGTCTGGGCTAATAATGTACTAAAACAGTTAAAGGCTTTAGATAAAGCTGGACTTGCATGGACAAGTAACAGAAGTTTCTATGAAAAAAGAGAGCATAGTTTCTATGTTCCTCCAGAAGCATGACTACATCTGATTGGCTAAAAACAGGAACCTCATTCTGAGCTCCCTGTGAAATGTTTAGCCTTTCCAGGGTTCAGTAGTAGAAGGCATACTCAGAGGAAACTGTTATATATGCTGAATTTCAAACCAAAATATCCATCATATTCTCCTTTCCATTCTTATGGTCCAAGAATCTTGCAGATGATGGGAAGCATAAAAAATTGTCAAAGACCTCTGATCAGTTTTGTATAGTCCCTGATGAAATATTGATTTCCAAGCCTGTGTGGACAACACCATTATGCTGAATTTTAGAGAGTCATTTACCCAAATGCACTTTAATTTCAGGTCCCTGGTGCCGGAGTCCAGCTCCTGCAGGTCCAGGGTTCCCCCAAAGGATGACAGTGCAGGCCAAAGAGAAAGTGGGAGAGCCTTCATTTCATTCTGATCCCCAGACAAGCACTGCTACCAATCTGGCAGGCATCTCCATCCTGTCTGGTTCTCAAGGTTTATTTATGGCAAAAGGTACAAGGACAAGAAAGGGCAGTAAATGATTTCCAATAGATAAGTTTTACAATTTTAGCCACAGGCACTCATGGTGTCATAGGTATTTTTACAAAATCTCAGGTCTAGCCTCAAGGAAACGACCTTTAACCAAGAGGCAAACAGCATTCTTCAGTAAAGGTCAGTTTTTTATGAGTAAGGGTCATTAGGCCATTTATAACTCTAAGAGAAAGTTCCCAGAAAAAACAAGTTCTCAGGAGATATGCTTGCTCTCATAGTCCCAAAGATGATTGATACATTTTATCGCAATAGTGACTATCACAAAGGCATTCAGGCCCAGATGGTATTCAGTTTTCTGTATTGCTTAGGGGAAAGTTATGTGTTGCATTAGGGTGTATCTAGTTTACTTGCTTATCTTTTCCCCTGACCAGGTGCAGTCACGTCTCAGGGACAGGGCGTCTCAGAGACAGGGCGAGGGGACAGCCAGCTCCTGACTCTAAATAGCAAAGCATGTTGAGGTTTGGTGCTCAAGCAGAAATGAAAGTTTCAAGAGGGTAGATTTTGGGAGCTACCTGGGGGCAAGAGACCATGCAAACTTGCCATACCCTCACCAGGAAATTCACTCTACCGGTGAGTTCAGATAGCTCCCAACACCCTGGTATATGTGTAATTGCCCTCATCAGTAGACCTGCCATCTCAGGATTTACTCATTGGTACTTGGAAGCTACTCAACTATGTTCCAAGTCTCTGGTATCCTAAGTCTTTCCATGAGGTTTTGTTTTGGTTTGGTTTGGTTTGGTTTGTCTTTATTCTTAGAGAAGGGTGGAGCATGAACAGGGGAGATAGGCAGAGAGGTGGGAGGGGGGAGAGGAAATCCCAAGCAGGCTCCACGCTCTGGGTGTAGTCCAACAAGGGGCTCCATACCAAGACAGTCAGATCATGATCACTGAAAAAATCAAGATTTTGATGCTCAACTGACTGAGCCACTCAATCACCCTTCCATGAGTTTTTTTTTATCAAACTTTTATTTCAAAATATACAACCTTACTTTTCCTCCCACTCTGAGACAATTTAACTTATCCCTCCTTTGGAGACTGAAACTATTAGAAGTCCCAAACTGTAAAAACCAAAATATTCCTCAACTGAAAGAAAAAAAGAAACCTTACAATTTAATTTATACTAATTCTTTTCTGGTAAATGGAGTGAAGTGAAAAGGCAAGAAAATAATTAATTTGCAATAACTCAATCCATTATAATTCCATGTGCATTTTGAAGGTGGAGCAGGTGGGAAATGGCCCATAGCTTCCTTGGGTGTATTGAATGAAGTCTGTGAATGCAAGATATTAAACCCACTGCTTTAGATGACCCAATTCATATCTGTAAATAATTCTTTATGCTTCTATCTCAGTCTGTAGGTTCTTCCAAAAACATCTCATAAAAGACTGGCGCTCCTTGTATTATGTAGCCTCCATAGTTCATTTTAGACTTAATTTTAACAAACTCCTTTTTTGGCCTATTGATATTGCCTGTGCTTTTTGTGCACCCATAACCTTCAAATTTCTGATTTCCTATAACTTCCTCAACCTACTTTTTTAGAGCTTAGATTCCAGGTCTCCCACCCAGCCTCAGATCCTAAAAGCCCAGATTTGGGCAACACCCATGGCCCATTGCTACTGCCAATGATTCTCTGCTGCTTGAATGGGAGGAAAAAAAAAAAAGCAAATGGCTGCTAAATATATTATGTATATGAGACTTGCCGTTTTTAAAGTTAGCATCAATCAAATATGAATAAGACTGATTATATGAAATTGATTCAACTTTATTTTATATTTATATATGATAATATGTTTAAACCTTAGTTTAAAATCATCATTGTAGGGGTGCCTGGGTGGCTCAGTCAGTTAAGTGTCAGACTTCAGCTCAGGTCATGATCTCACTGTTTGTGAGTTCTAGCCCCATATCAGGCTCTGTGCTGACAGCTCAGAGCCTGGAGCGTGCTTTGGTTTCTGCGTCTCCCTCTCTCTCTGCCCCTCCCCCACTCACCTCCTGTTTCTCTCTCTCTCTCTCTCTCTCTCTCTCTCTCTCTCTCTCTCTCAAAAATAAATATACGTTTAAAAAATAAATCATCATTGTACTATGTTATTAACACATGATGTTAAAATTTAAAACAGGGACATCTAGTTCAGTCGGTTGAGTGTCCAACTTCAGTCCAGGTTACAGTCTCATGGTTTGTGAGTTTGAGTCCCACATTGCATGGCCCCACTTAAGATCCTCTGTACCCCCGTCTCTCTGCCCCTCCCCTGCTCACGCTCTCTTTATCAAAAATGAACAAACATTAAAAAATTGTAAAACATATGACATTAAAAATCAATTTATAGTATTTGAGAAATAAGTGATATTGCCTTACTAGCTGTGAGACTGAATGGTAGAGGTAATATACCCAAGACTGATCTTTTGCAGATGGGTCTTCCCAAAAAGTTGATCTCCTGTAATGCTCCCATAAACAGGCTATGTTGGGGTGCTTGAAGCATCAATAGCAACCGTAGGTAACTCTTGGAATTCACCCACTGATCATGCGAGGGGAGGGGTTTGTCCTTTTCCAATCCTGAAGGCACATGTGGCAAACCTGACAGGAGCTTGCAGTGCGAGGTAGCTGCAACAGCAAGGCTTGGGTCCAGATCTTCCAATCATTTCAGTGGAAAGTCTATCAGCTCCCCTTCACTGGAGCACTGAGCTGGCTACATAATTATTATATCCTGGGCCTTCATCTCACTAGAAGTTGGATGAATACATTTCTAGTCATAAGATCTCTGTTTCTACCCTATCTCTAGTGATAAACATGTTTTTGAACTGATAAGCCAAGATCTGAAATGATATGTTTCCTACTTATTAGAAGAACAATATTTCCTTCCAAATCTACTAAGTGATGGGGCTACATTTTTTTTCCTGGTCTATCAAAATTTTTTATTGTCATATACTTAAATTTCTCCTTTTTTTGCATATTTGAAATCATACAAATAACTCAAAGATGATTAGAATAAAAGTAAGACAATAAGTAATACAAAGAAGAATATCTCCCCAACTACACTTCTGTTTACATACCTGCTATTGTTTTAAATTGCGATTATCATTGTTTTCCCTACCTAGAATTCTTTCTCCTTCCCCTGATATTTCACACCCGTTTGACACACACACTACAAAACTGGGTGAAATTCCCATCTACTTTATCAATTGAACCTTGTTTACAGAAAGAAGGTTGTGTCTCTCACTGGAAGGTGGAGACAAGGGTTTAGTTTAACCTCAAAGATTTGAAACAGAAAGAAAATATTTGGCATTAAGGATTATTTAATCCTTAGGAACTTGACGTCCTTGAGAACATTTTATTAGATGTCCTTCTGTTGATTGACATCAGGCAGATATCCTTGGGTGAGTTGAAGTCAAACTGTTTGGTAGGAGTGGGAATTCCATTAAAGGAGACTTGAGTGAGCAATTGGAATGTTGTATGTTTTGCTCACTGTCTTCTGCCTAGCAGGACCAAGTTGAATTGAATCATCATCTGATGATGTTGCTTGTTTATTGTGCCCTCATGGGGACACCTTTGAACATTTGCCACTTTCACAGAGAAAGCCCTCAGTCCATCTTGATTTGTAGATCTCATTGGGAAATGAACATTTCTTTGTGGTTAAAAGGCTCAAAAAACACACAACCCAGATGGCTGCTATCTGAACTACACATCTCTCCTTCCCTTCAGGTTATTATCTGTAGTAATATTTACTACAACTACATGTTTTCTGTTAGTTGATATTTTGCTCTTATTGGCTGAAATTGATAGAAATCTTAACATTGCTCCATTTCTTTGCATGCAGAACAACTGGAATTTAAAAGATATAAACTAACAGGGGATTAAATAGATTACCTTTCTAGCAAAGCAGAAGGATTTTAAATAAGCTGAATTTGAAGCTTTATTTTTTTTGTTTACTATTACTCTATAAGCCTTATCTTTTAAATTTTTTAATTAATGGTGATTATTCATATATTTATGTACACATATAATTTGCATATGCATATATTAATATATACCTAAAAATAAACTTTATTGAGGTATAATTTACATTAACAAAATGAACCATGTTAAATGTACATTTGAGTGAGATTTGAAAAATGTATATCTCTGCAGAGCCACAAAACAATCAATTTCCCCGCAGAGCCCATCTGAGTCACTTATACACACATCTACCCTCAGATAACTACTGGTCTGCTTTCTTTCACTAAAGATGACTTTGTCTTTTCAATAGTTTCATGTGGAATGTATGTATTTTTTGTGTCATTCAGCCTAAAGGTTTTGAGATTCATCCATGTTGTTACTTGATTAGTAGTTAATTTCCTTTTACTGGTGAGTAGTATTCCAAGATAATTATGTCCACATCTCATTAGAGGACATTGGGGTTGTTTCCAGTATTTACCTGTTGTGTTAAAAAGCTGCTATAAACTCTTGTGTGGAAATACATTGACATTTTTCTTGGGTAATTATCTAGGAATGGGGGTTTAACTTTATATAAACTTTATAAGAAACTGCCAAACTGTTTCTAAAAAGATTGTGCCATTTTGTATCATACCAACAATGTAAGAGAGTGCTTTAAGATGAATATAAATATTTATATTTAAATATAATATATCCGTAAGAAATGTACAAATCATAAGCCTACAGCTCTTTAGAAGTTTTTCTCAGTCCTTCTTCTGGTCATTACAATGCAATGACAATCATTATTTTGGCTTGGATTGCCTTAGAATAGTTTTGTCCAATTTGAGGTATACATACATAGAATCACACACTGAATATAATTTAATGTCTGTCTTAATTTTTTTTCAATACTGTTTTTTTGAGATTCACATGTACATGTTGCATACTTCAGCGATTAATTTTTTCATTGCTGTGTAATATTTCATTGTGTAAACATTATATAGTTTTGTTTTTATACTACTATTGATAGAGATCTTGTGTTTTGTTTTCTTTTTTTTCCAATTTGTGACTATTACAAATAATGCTATTACAGTCTCCTTGGATCATGTCTTTTGGTACACATATATGCATTTTTAGATTACAGTAATAACTTGGTTTGCAAGCATAATTTGTTCTGGAAACATCCTCGTAATCCAAAGCCCTTGTATATCAAAGCAAATTTCTTTTTTTTTTTTAATGTTTTAAAACTTATTTATTTATTTTGAGAGAGAGAGAATGATAGAAAGATCACAATAGGGTAAGGTCAGAGAGAGAAGGAGAGAAAGAATCCTAATCAGGCTCCGCACTGTCAGTGCAGAGCCCTACATGGGACTCAGATCCACAAACTGTGAGATCACGACCTGAGCCATGATCAAAAGTCAGAGGCTTAACTGACTGAATCACCCAAGTGCCCTTCAAAGAAAATTTCAAGAACCATTGGCTCATCTGTGATCCTGTGACATTCAACATCATGTACTACTCATATTGCAAGACATTGCTTATTTATCAATTAGAATTTATTAGAAATGTTTGCCCATTTTACAGTACACTCACAGAACAAATTACTCTCAATCCAAGGTTTTACTGTATTTTAATGGGTATACAACTAGCAGCAGAGTATTAGTTTTAGAAATAGCATTAATCAGTTTTAGTAGATACCACTAATTTGTCAGAATAATTGTACCAACTTACAAAACCAATAGTAACCTGTGAAAATTAAGCTACTGCATACACTTTCTAGCATTTGATGTTACCAATTTTCATTTTCATAATTTTGAATATCCTGATCTCTAGGAATTAATATTATCTAGTCGTCTTTACTATATTTTTACTTTTTAAATCATTACTTTATATGCTATTTGTGGAGATACTGCTCAAGTCATTTGCCCATTAATTATTAAGTTTTCTATATTTTTCTTTTTGGTATTTCAGGGTTTCTTTCCACATTAAAGATACAGCTGTTTATTGACTAACTGCTTTGGAAATGTTATTTTCTTAGTCTTCTCTTTTATCTCTCTTGTTGGTTTATTTTGATCAAGAAAAGCTCATAATCTTTTTTTAAGTTTATTTATTTATTTTGAATGAAGGAGAGGGGCAAAGAGAGAGAGGATAGGAATCCCAACCAGGCTCTATGCTAACAGTACAGGGCTCAACCCCAGGAACCATGAGATCATGACCTGAGCTGAAATCAACAGTTGGCTGCTCAACCAGCTGAGCAACCCAGGTACACCAAGAAGTTCATAATCTTAATGAAATATAATTTACCAATCTTTTATGACTAGTACTTTTTGAATCTAATTTAGAAAATATGTACCAATGTCAAGGTCATGAAGATATTCTTCACTGTGATATTCTAGAAACAGTAGTGGTTGAATCTTTACATTTCAAATATATTTGAAATTGACATCATGCATGATATAAGATTTAAAGGCAAGTTTATTATTTATAGGTGGACATCAATCGACTCAGCACCATTTATTCATAAAGTGATACTATCACAACTCTGGCTGCAGTACCCCTTTGTTGTAAAAGATATAAAAATATATGTTTTGAGACTCTTAGTTATCTTTCATTTATCTATTTTTCTATCCTTGAAATAGTACGATACCATTTAAATTACTAGACCATTTTAAGTAAGCCATGATATCTGAAAGAATAAGCACCGTGTGGAGTTCCACTTCCTTAAGACTACCTTGGCGCTTCTGAACACTTTGCAGTTCCATGGAAACTTAAGAGACAAACTTGTAAATAACCGCCAAATATATACATATATTTTATACATATATATATTTTATTGAAATTTCACTGAAACTATAGAAATTGGGGATCAGTTGAACTTTCAAAATATTAAGCCCACCAATCGTGAATAACCTAGTCTTTCAATTACTTAGATTAACTTTATTCTATTTTATAATTTTGGTATTTTCTGAATAGAGTTCTTACTAAAATTTTTCATAAATTGAATCATAAACAGTTGCTATCTTTAAATCTATTTGCTAAACTTTTTTTCTATTATACAATTAATTCTTTATGTTAACATGGAATTCAGTCATCTTGATGAACTTATTTAATTTGTAAATTATTTAATTTCCATGTAAACAATGATACCATTTGTAAATTGTATTTAGTTCTGTTAAAGACACATACATGAACAGATATTACATATATATATATATATATATATATATGTTTACACATACACACACACACCTTAGTGTCATTGATAGGTACTCTAGTACAATGTTAAATAAAAAGAGTAGAAGTAGATAATCTTGCTTCTTTTCCAAATTAGAATAAACACTTCCAATATTTCACCATTCATCAAGAAACTAATTGTACATTTTTCTAAACATTTATGCCAGGTTAAGGAATTTTCAATTTCTACTTCCCTAAGATGTGTTATTTTGTTTGTTTGATTGGTTGGTTGTTTTCAATGTAAATTTATATTTGAGAGAAAGACACAGAGAGAGAGACAGAGCTTGAGTGGAGGAGGGGCAGAGAGATTGAGACAGAATTTGAAGTATGCTCCAGGCTCTCAGCTTTTAGCACAGAACCTGATGAGGGGCTTGAACCCACGTGCAATGGGATCATGACTTGAGCCAAAGTCGTATGCTTAACCAACAGAGTCACCCAGGGGCCCCTAAAATTTTTTGTAATGTTTATTATTTTGAGAGAGAGAGAGAGAGCACAAATGGGGAAGGGACAGAGAAAGGGTGACACAGAATCTACCCAGGTGCCCCATGAGGTGTTATTTTAAATAGATACATATATTGTGTTAACTATTTGTTGTTAATTCTTTATTATGTCAATTATGTGAATTATGTTCATTGATTTCCAAATGTTCAACCAACCAAATCTTCCTATAATAAACTCAGTGTTATTCTACATATGAATTCTCTTATCTTCTTGGATTTTATTATTATTTACATTCAGATTTCTGTTTGGTTCTGTAAGTTTGACCCACACTTTTCTTTCCTTAAAATGTGCTTGTGAGGTTTTGACAGAAAACTAACAGTAACATCACAATTTCAAATTTTACCCATTTTAACATTTTATAGAAGGAAATTCTTTAAACTTAATGTTATTTTTAAATTAACGTTTTATATAATTCAGCATATACAATAATTGATCTGAGCATGGAGTTTTCTTGGTAAAAATGTTTTCAAAATTTATAAAGCTCCTTGTGCCCATTTGGGCAAGTAATCTTGTGCAAAAATAATGTAGCTATTTTATATGCTTATTAAAATTATTAACAAAATTATCCACAATATATTATGGCTATCTTTTAAATGTGTATACAATTTAGAGTCATGTTTCTTTTGTATTTTTTTAATGTTTATTTATTTATTTATTTTTGAGAGAGAAAGCACAAGTCATGGAGGGACAGAGAGAGAGAGAGAGAGAGAGGGAGATACAGAATCTGAAGCAGGCTCCAGGCTCTGAGCTGTCAGTGCAGAGTCCATGAAATATAAAATCATGACTTGAGTTGAAGTTGGGTGCTTAACTGACTGAGCCACCCAGGGACCCTCTTGTTTTATTTCATGTAAATGTATGACTCCACATACATCATTGCTATCTTTGCAAGCAATCAATGTTACTTTTGATTTTCTCTCATATTTACAGTTCCCACAATTCTTCATATTTTGTAATAGCATGCTTCCATTTGGGTACATTTTCACTCTGCCTGAAAAACTCCTTAAAATATTATGGATCTTTTTGCTTGCCACAAAAATCGTTAGTTTTTAACCATCTGGAAAATATTATTTTATCCCCATTTCTGAAGGTTAATTTGTCTGAATACAGAATTTTATATTCAGTAGTACTTTGATGATATCATGTTATTATCTTTGGACTTTCATAATTTTTATGGGAAATCAGTTATTAATGTTACACGGATGGCAAATTGACATTTTCTTCCTATCATTTTAAAGAGTTTTCTCTTTCTCATTCATTTTTAGAAGTTTTAACATAGTGTTTGTAAGTATGTCAGTGATCTCTTGTTTTTCTCTTTTATTAGTTTTGGAATTTTTTAAATCAGTAGCCCTTCCAGTACTGTTTTGTCCCATTTTTGTCTTTCCTACTCCTCTTATTCTAATTTCCTGGGTGTAAGATCTTTTGACATTGCCTCATATTTCTTCACATTTTATTCTCTACATTTTTTCAGTTTCAGTATGAATCACTAATCTTCTATCCCAATATTAGTAATTTGCACTACACTCAAAAATACAGTTCTTAATATTAGTTGTTCATTTCTTGAATTTTTATTATTTTTGTATGTTACAGTTTATGGTTGAAATTCTCCATCTTTTCATGTGCTTCCTTACAATTAATTATCTTTGCCCTTTTAAAATCCTTGAGTGATTAATCTAAAACCTGTATCATTTTGAGGGCTATTTCTTTTCCCGTTTGTGTTTGGTTGTCAATTCAAATCAGAATTTTAAGAAATAAACTTCAAATTGTTTGATACTTTTCTCCTCAAGAGGATATTTCTGTACCCTTACTTGAATCTGAAAAGAATTTAGTCACTCACTTAAATTCAATAAAATATAGGGCAAATGACACTGTGTAGAACTTGGAGCTAGGTTAGAAATGATGATCAAATATATATCTGGTTTCCTTAGAATAAACTTATCTTCAAACTTTCAGTCACCATGTAAGTATGTCAAACACCCGAAGGCCATCATGCACCAAGAAACCACAAAGTAGGCCACATGAAGACTACATTGTGAATCAAGGTAGGGACTAAGGATAAGAGACAAGAGAGATGTTTAGGAAAACAAATTAACAAAGCCTTCACTCTTAAGGTACTTCAAGTGGAAGTTAGGTCTTACAAAGACATGTTTCTGTTCTAGATGTCTTACACTTAAGGATGCACTCATTCTCAGGACCTTGGAAGTATCAAGCCTCTACTTAACATCACTCTGAGACTAAGTGCCTATTTAAATGTTGTATGCTAAGCTCCTCTCTCTTGGTCTAGTCCTACTCTGAGTCTTTATGAAGAGAGAGAGAGATACACAGCCAGCCCCAAACTGTTTTAGCTTATACTTTGCAGCTCCATCAATAGTCCAACTGCAGTTGTGTAAAATACCTCAATGTTAGAAATCCCTCCATTACCTGCTAACCCATGGAACCATTGTGGATAATAAAATATCTGTGGTTGTTTTAAGCCACCAGTTTGACATAATCTGTTAAGTAACAATTGAAAACCAAACAGTTCTAATAACATTTATGGCAGCTTCTGGTAGAATGTTAGGCACTGTGTATGAAACCATTCAAGGTCTTTAGATCATGTTTTTCTTCATCTAAAGAAAGTTTAATTTTTCTGAAAGACAAATGCTCTAATTAATCAAAAGATAAAAATAATTTAGGCTGAATTTCAATTTAGTCTATTCTTATTTACAAGTAATCTAATGATCTTAATAGAAAAAAAATAGTAGAGGAAGTTTCAGTCGGCTTTCCATCTGATTGAGGTAGGACATCAACCTCTTCCTGCCTTCAGTGCTTCTGGTTCTCATGCCTTTAGACCCAGACTGGAATCTGCACCATTGGTTCTCTGATTCTGAGGCCTTCAAACTATGGCACCAGCTTTCTTGAATCTTCAGCTTGCAGATAGCAGATCATGGGACTTCTCAGCCTCCATAACTATATATCTTATAATAAAGCTTTTTATATGTATATGTAACTCCTATTGGCTCTGTTTCTCTGGTGAACCTCACCTAATACACCCTCTTTGTTGAAATGTCCTAAGCTCTATTTGTGTGAATGTGTGTGTGTGAGTGTGTGTGTGTGTGTGTGTGTGTGTGTGTTCTTGGGTCCATGAGATGAATAGAAGCTTAGACATCTGGTTTAATCCCTTAGCAGGAAGTTTCTACTGTGTTTCTTCTTTTCTTGACAAGAGCAATCTGAGAATCACTAAATGCCTTAAAGAAAAACCTGGTCAAAATATCCAGTTCACTTCTCCAATGATCTGTCTTGTCTATAGTTTTGTCTAAAGTCCACTTTCTTGGTGGTCCTGCATTTCCTTTCTTGCCTTTACCCTAACAGAGTTGCTACAAACTCAGCATTAGTTTCAGTTAAGGATCTAGGGCCTGTGACAAATAATGGCAGATGCACCAGATGGTAAAAAAGTAGCACTAATGCTGGCCTCCTATACATGATTTTACATTTTCTATTAAATCTTTTTTCCCAACTCACACCAGGTCTTAGCTATCTCAGTTGCCCTGCAGTGTAACAACAAGCTGTCTTTATATTTCACCCAATTTTTATACTTTCTGGTGAGTTATAAATAGAAATCACTTCAAGCCTTTTTACAGTTGACACAATGAAAATTGATTTCTGTTACTCAATCCATGCTGATATTTTCTAATGCATTCTAATTCTAATGATAAATACATATGTTTGAATATTTACTATATAGCTGTCATTTTAATAGCATTGACAAAATATATTCCCTTTCTTTAAAGACTTTAAACCTTAAAGATGATTTTGACCCATATTGCCATAAACTCTAATTCCAGGTATAGTAATATCTATTAAAGGGAAATATTAATAAGAGTTTTGATATGTTCTCAGTGCTGTATTACTTGTAGTTTTACCTCCTGGTGTAAGAGCCTTCTCCACATATTCTAAATATTAACACCCTATGTCTGTTTGTCGCTTGTGTCTGAGTGGGGCAGCCATGTTGCCATCTGTTACATTTCTTATACAATGGCTGCTGCCCTCCTAACAGGTCATTGCATGTCTCCAAGGGCTAGAATCTCTTTGCCTTTGAGCCATTTTCTAACAAAATAATAATGACTTGCATTTCCTCCTGTCACTGCACAGGCTGTATTATAAAGATTGCCTCAATTACAGCATTGCTTATGTTATCTTAAGCAGAATTGATTTTGTTTTCATGTCGCAGGGATGAGTGTTGGATTAGTAAAAGCTTTTGTAAGTACTATGTTGCTGTACCTGAATCTTCACATTATTCTGATTTTGCATAATGATAATGACATTTTTTAGTATTTGTTTTGGATATTTAGATAGAAAAACCTTTGGAGATACAATCTACCATCTGTATACTTTAAGAAGAAGACATTTTTTAGAGTTCATTATCACAAAATTAAAATAACAGGGAAATTCTTTTCCATTTAGCATTAAGACACTAGTGTCATTTATTTTCTGTTATCATGGTGAAATCCAACAATTTTTATAGTAGAATAAAATAAATCTTGTCACTCATCTTTTATACCCTTATACGTAATGTGAGAGGCATATCATCTGCTTTCCTTTCTTCAAAGATACAGCTAAAGTATTTTTAACTTGCTAAAAGCTTAATCCCAGATCCTGAATACCTTGAGAATCTAATAACATCACGATGCACCTTTACTACCAGCCTTAGTTCTCAGGATTTTTTTTTTCTTGATGTTGTTGTTCAGTTACTTCTGGATTAACCCTGAACTGAATGAAGGTAATTTCTCATCAGTTTTAGCAAAAGTGGCATTTACCAATTAAAAACATGCGGAAACAGAAAGTACGACATAATGAATAAAACACAAACCAAAATCCAAGAACTCTAAATTCTACTTTTGGTTCTACAATTTAACATATAATCATGAAAAGTCACTTGATATGACTTAAGATACATTCATTTGTTATGTAGGTAAAATATATTCGATAAACTTTACATTTCCTTCCCTTGAACCATGCAAGGACTTTATGACAGGTGGCATGGTCCTGGTTACATTTAAAACATCTCGGACAAATGTTTTGTTATCCTAATCTTCTTTTTCCAGCTCAGAGTACACATTTTTCTTTAAATGCTCTACATTTAAAAAATCATTTTGTTTATTTATTTAAATTCTATCTTTTCTTTTCTTTTTACCAGACATAATGTTTTTGAAGTTTTTATACTAAGGTCTATATTCCAGACCTTTTATAATTTTTGTTATTGTTTTCTAAAATGTGTATAATTCTCTAATTCCTAGGCTCATGTCGACATGCATCAACTTTCTTCTGTCTTTGGAGTATTCAAATTTTATGCAAAGGAATATTTTGGAATTGAAGCAGGTTAACGTCTGTGAACAGTTAAATCACTTTTAATGTTCAGAAAAGAAAGTACAAGTTTCAAGTTACCTCCATCTGTGAACCTAGGTGTCACAAATATGGAGAAGTATTTAATTCAGGTAGTAAGTGAAATAAACACCACACAATATGCATATTTGATTTTTACACAAAGCTAAATACTAGGTAGAATTTAAATAGCAGCTAAGGTACAACTGATGTATGTATATATTTTTGGTCAATATCATAGATTTAAATACCCCCCAAAAAATGTTTTCACCTACAGCCACCAAAAAATGTACTGAGAATTATATCAATAAAAAAGGACTGATTCAAGGAACTTTCAAGCACACTTTTAGAAATATGAAAATAATCAAAGAAAATGTCTGTATCACATTGCAGTTCTTAAGTAAATATTAAATATATTTTCAGACCAGAAGTGTGCTACTCACAGATCAACAAGCCCAAGGAGAGCTCTAGCAGACAGAACTGTTCTAAAAACAAGTGACAGGAGTGCCTGGGTGGCTCAGTTGGTTGAGTGTCCAATTTCAGCTCAGGTCATGATCTCACAGTTCATGGGTTTGGGCCCTGCATCTGTGCTGACAGCTAGCTCAGAGCCTGGAACCTGCTTCAGATTCTCTCTCCTTCTCTATCTGCCCCTCCTCCATTCATGCTCTCTCTCTTTCTCAATAATAAATAAATGTAAAAAAAAAGTGACAAAAAAGGATTTTCTTTAACTTTTGTTGTTCTAATACTAAAGATATTATTAAGTAAAATATCCCCATGTTTTCACCATTTGTCTAGTTCTCTATGTATATCCGTGTGTTTGTCTATGTATCTATGTATCTACATTAAAAAGATACAAAATTCCCACTATCTTTATCACAGTTTACCCAGATCAAATATCCAAATACATTCTTCCTTATCATTCAATCTGGAAAATTTTTTCCCGTAATTTCCCTCCCCAAAATACTCATGCATGAATCATCTAATAACTGGTCAAATTTCTCTATGTCTTTAAAGTTTCACTTCTTATTGGGTAATATGTGCACCAACCTTATGGATTATAATTGAGGATCCAGTTAGAGAAACGTGTAAAATACTAATTATAATTTCATTTTCCCCTCTTTTCTTTTAGATCAACTGATGCTGTACTTGATTATCAGATTCCTGCTTTTTAGTAATTTTGATATATTATTTTCCAATATATTGCTCTTCCAATGAATGCTTCAATGAACATGCTTACATGTATATCCCTATATATTTGTACAAGTTAAATTTTAAAAACTATTTTCAAATTATCCTTTAAAATGATCATAACAAGTTAATATTTACCAATAGTGCATATTTTGCCATCATTCAACATCTTAATCTTTAAAAACTCTCTTCTGATGGGTATATATACAATTAGTTAAAAATACATATGTTATTAGTGTTTTGATATTTTCCTAACAAATCTAGAAAATAACTACCTTATAATATTTATATGCATTTATTAATTGGGATGTCTATCGTTTCTTGTTTTTTATTATTGTGGTATAAATAGGTGACATATAATGTTAAATGAATTATATGTTATTATATATCATTTTTACTATTATTTATAGGAGCTATTTGTATATTAAGGCTATTAGCTATTGGTTAATATTTCATATTATAAATATATCCTTCAAGATTTCATTTTTATTTTGAAAATATTGTGTCCTATTTTTACAAATTTAAATTGAACTTTCATGATGTTTGTTCTGCCCTTTAATGTAACTCTTTGTGATTTCTGAGTTTCTGGTCTTGCTTATGACGTCCTTTTCCTCGTGGTTAGGTTGGGTGAAAATATTTATTAGCAGTTCATTCATGTCTCTTCCATGATCTATAGCAGGAAAACTGATTTTCTTTATGTTCCTAGTAAACCAGAATGGCACTTTCCCCTTCAGACTTCGATTATGACTGTGGATAGAAGAGGATGTTCCCACAATAACAGTCAACCTTTGATAGGGAAAAAAGTGTGGAAGCAATGATGATTGCTCTGCAGGAACAGAAGCTTTTGTAAAAATCATCGTTTTAAAGAGAGAACATAAAATGATGGGAAAGGCAGTTCTATTCCAGTGGAAGTTAGACTGTTTTAAAGATATAGTCTTCTTTGCTCAAATCACATGAGGCTCAGAATTTGGTAGTTAATACATTTGAAAACAATTTAGTCTTAATCTGAACTCAATCCTAACTCCTCCCCACTCTTCACTACTATATTATTACTTATTTTTCCAGTGTTCACTTTTCATTTTCCCATCCACAAAGAAAATGGAGATACAAGCATATGCCATCACTACCATTTTAAATAATTTATAGTTTGGATTACTTGTGAATTATTTCAATTACATAAAGTGTATAAGTGTATACACACGTTATTGATACAATAACAATATGAGGAAAGTTACATCTCAGTAATAAGCAAATAAGATTATTAATCTAGAAATTGACAAAATTAATGATAAAATGCACAGTTGTCAATAATGGTAGGGAATGAACATCTTTAAGCATTGGGAATGTAAATATAATATCAGAGAAAAACTATAAAATATTAAAATACACATGCTCTTTAATCAGAACAATTTCACTTTTGAGAACTTATCCTAAAGAAATGATTAGATGATACCATGAAATACACACATATTCTTTTTAAAAATGAAATCTTTGGGACACCTGGATGACTCAGTCGGTTAAGTGTCTGACTTCAGCTCCAGTCATGATCTCACAGTTTGTGGGTTCGAGCCCAATGTCAGGCTCTGTGCTGAAATCTTTCCTAGAGCTGGAGCCTGTCTCAGATTCTTTATCTTCTTCTCTCTCTGCCCCTCCCCTGCTCACACTCTGTCTCACTCTGTCTCTCAAAGATAAATAAAGGTAAGAAAATATTTTTTAAATAAAATAAAATAAAAATGAAATCTTTGAAACAATCTAAAATCTATCTTCTCCTTACTGCTTTGTAACAAATCACCTCAAAGCACAATGGCTTACAACAGTAACTACTATTTTATTATTTCCATTCATTCTGGAGATAGACTGGATTCAATCAGGCATTTCTCACTCAGAATCTCTTATATGGTGACATTCAGATTGTGATTAGGGCTAAAACCATCTAATGGCTCAATCACATGTTGGCCTGTATGGGAAACCTCAAAGAGAAGCCATCTTCTCAGCGAGTCTTCTAAACTCCTGGCAACTTCCTTCTGTGATGTACCCGTGTAGGCAGCTTCTGAATAGCCCTACTTCCCACATGTGACTCAGGACTCCAAAGTCATCACCAAGAGAGAACCAGGGAGAGAGAGAGAGAGAGAGAGAGAGAGAGAGAGAGAGAGAGAGAGAGAGAGAGAGGGAAAGAGAGGGAGATTTTTTCTTTTGCTCATTTGTTTGGTTTCTTAAATTCCACATATGAATGAGACCATATGGTAGTTACCCTATTTATCTTTCTCTGACTGACTTATTTCACATAGCATTATACTCTCTACCTCTCTCCATGTTTTTGAAAATGGGAAAATTTCGTTTTTTAAAGTTTATTTGTTTATTTATTGAGAAAGAAAGAGAGAACAAGCAGGGGAAAAGCAGACAGAAAGGGAGAGAATCCAAAGCAGTTTTCCGTCTGTCATTGTAGACCCTACAGGGGACTCAATGTTCCAAATCATTAGATCACAACCTGAGCCAAAAGCAGGAACTGGTTGCTCAACTGACTGAGTCACCCAGGAGCCCCTATATTTCATTAATTTTTAGGGCTGAATTATATTCCATTCCAATAATATTTCATAATATTCCACAAACACAAAGGAAGATGATATATATATATATATGTGTATGTGTATATATTTATATATGTATACGTATATATATCACATGTTTATTTATTCGTATATCAATGGACACTTGAAATGATTACATAGTTTGGCTATTGTAAATAAAGCTGCAATAAACATAGGGTGCATGTTTAGCTTATTATTAGTGTTTTTGTATTTTTTTGGTAAATACCCAGTCGTGTGATTACTTGATTGGAGGGTAGTTCTATTTTGAACTTTTTGAGGAAACTCCACACTGTTTTCCACAAGACCTGCACCACTTTGCATTCTCACACTTAGGACTTTAATCCATTTTGAGTTTATTTTTTTTTATGGTGAAAGAAAGTGCTCCAGTTTCATTGTTTTACATATTGTTGTCCACTTTTCCCAACACTATTTGTTGAAGAGACTCTCTTTTTCCTATTGGATATTTATTTCTCTCTTGTCAAAAATGAATTGACCTTATAATTGTGAGTTTATTTCTGGGTTTTCTATTCTATTCCATTGATCTATTTTTCTATTTTTATTCCAGTACCATATCATTTTAATAACAACCACTTTGTAATATAACCTGAAGTCTGGAAGTGTGATGCCTCCAAGACTCCTGTAGCTAGTTGAGGTTTTATGGTTACATACAAATTTTAGGATTGTTTGTTCTAGTTCTGTGAAAAATACTGGTGATATTTTGATAAAGATTGCATTAAATTTGTAGCTTGTTTTGGGTAGTATAGACATTTCAATATTTGTTCTTCTAACCCATGATCATGTAATGTCTTTCCATTTTTTTGTGTATGTATCATCTTGAATTTATTTTATCAAAGTTTTATAGTTTTCTGGGTACAGTCCTTTCATCTCTTTGGTTAAGTTATTTTTATTATTATTCCTAGATATTTCACTTTTTTTAGTGGAATACTTAATGGGATTGTTTTCTTAATTTCACTTTCTTTTGGTTCATTATTGGAGTATAGGACACAACAGACTTCTGCACATTGACTTTGTCACCATTTGTAAACAGTTTTATTCCTTAATGCAGTTCCAATTTTACATATAGGACCACCATCTTCTACCTAGAGATTTCTTTAGAATATCCTTTCTATTTTTCTTTTTCTGAAAAAAATATTTTTACTATAATTCTTGAAAGATTTCTCTTTATATATTTTTAAGACAGAAATACATTCATTCAGTATGTTAAAGATATTTCTTATCTTCAATTCTTTTGCCCTTTTGTAGATACTGAGAATAATTTTTAAGATTTTTTCATATTCTTTTTGTTGCAGATAGAGTTTTTTGGTTTGCATTTTTTTTCTGTTTTATGATTTTTCTTGGCATGAGTCTCTTTTCATTCGTGCTGCATGAATTTCATTAGACATACCGAGTCCTTGGATTATTGTCTCTCATCATTTTTTTTGAAAACCTGAGGCATTATTTCCTTAAATATTACAACTGCCTTTTTCCTATATTTTAAACTAATGGAACCACAACTAACACTTTTAGTATTTCTGACTATTTTCTCTATCTTTTCTCTTATTTATTATTTTCAATCACTTAAGCTCCTTCCTCGACTCTTGTGATTTATCCTTCATGTATTTAATTCTCTCCTCAGCGCTATCAAATTCAGAATTTAACAATTGCATTAGTTTTCTAGTGCAACTGTAATACAACTACATAGCTTGTCTCACAACATACATTTATTGTCTCACAGTTCTGGATGTCAGAAGTCTAAAAGCAAGGTGTTGGTAGCGCAATATTCCCTCTGAAGGTGCTAGGTAAAGGTCAGTTCTAGGCTTTTTTGTTAACTTCTTCTGATAGCCTCTCACATCCCTTAACCAATAGATGGTTTTCTTCTTCCTGTATCTCTTACATTGTATTTCTCTGTGTAATTTTTGTCTCTGTGTCTAAATTTTCCCATTTTAAGAACACCAGTCTGATTGGAATAGGACCCACTTGAATGATGATATTTTAACCTGATTAGACCTGTTTCCTCTGGAAAGATCTGTTTCAAACAATTCACACTCTGAGTACTAGTGACTAGGACTGCGCCATATTTATTTTGGAGGATACAATTCAACCCATAACATTTATCCACTGAGTTCTTAAATTTGGTTAGTTTCTTTTTTTAAAATCCAGAATTTCTTTCAAATAATATGTCAGTTTACTTTTTGCAATTTCTAGTTTTCAACCAAAATCTCCCAGTTTTAACTTATTTCTATGAATATCATGAGTAGAGTTACTTTTATAGTTTATCTACTACTTTAATATCAAGTCAAGGTAAGCTATTTTTCCCTGAGTTTCTTTTTCTGTTGGTTCTTATTTATTTTGTCTCTATTTTCTCTTATTCTTAGTTAGCATTGCCTTATTCAAATGATTGAGAGAATTAATATTTTCTTTTTCCCTAGAGGATTTTTACATGATTCTAAATTTTCTATTTGATCTATACTGATAAGAGCAATCAGGTATTATCTCAATCTAATTTCCAAAAGAAAAAATATAAGCTTAATATACAATATATGGACAGGGTTATTATTATTATTATCATCATCATTATTATTATTTTACATTATACTTGCTCTGGTGATTCAATTATTCAAAGGTAGGATTCAAAACACAAAGTAGTTTATCAGGACTACTGCTCAGAAAGGACCATGGATTTCATTCAACTCTCTCACTAGTCCTGCCAGATTTACCAAGAAATTGCTCAAAATTTTTTCCTGTTTTGTCATTCAAGCCCAAAATGGCCCAAGTACTGAGCTTAATTATCTAGTTAATGGAGCATTATAAAAGTCAAGCTAAAAGGTTGATATATATGCAAAGGTTGGAATTAGAACATGCTAAAAGACCAAATGAAATAAAGGATGGCAAATATCTATGAGATTTGGCAACAGAGAATCACTCCTGAATTTGGTAAGAGCATTTTGAATGACATATTGAACCAGATTATTATAAAGGTTAGAAGCTGGAAAACTTAATTTAAATATTTAAAATCCTTTTGCTTTTCAGAAGGAATCTCAAGACAAACCTCAACCTTAAGGTTTTATTAAATTAAATATGCCATTTCAGGAGTAAGCATTTTAAAATGGAGATTAAAAAGGCAGAATAAGAAAAATACAAAAATTATCTTAACATTAAAAAGACAAAGAAGAGAATAAGAAAATGTGGGAAAATTATAAAAACTATAGAAACAAGTCCAAATATATCTATAAAGAAATAAGTTAATTACATGCAACAAATGGATTCAAGTATTCTTTTAAAGAAGTTTATTTGCATGCTTTTTGCAAGTAATACACTAAAGTTTTAATGCTATATAGTTGCAAAAAAAATATATATACACAATACACATAGATACATATATATCCATACACATATACACATGCACATACACAAATAAAGTTGGTGTAAATATATGTGTAAGACAAACACTAGACTATAAGAAAAATGAATTATTAGGGAAAGAGACAAATTAAAACTAATTTTAAAAGTTCTGGATGGGGCGCCTGAGTGGCTCAGTCGGTTAAGCATCCAACTTGAGCTCAGGTTATGATCTCACAGTTCGTGGGTTTGAACCTCGTGTCTGGCTCTGCTTACAGCTCAGAGCCTGGAGCCTGCTTCAGATTCTGTGTCTCCCTCTCTCTTTCCCCTTCCCCCACTCACTCTCTATCTCTCTCTCTCCAAATAAAATAAAAGCATTTAAAATTAAAAAAAAAAAAGCACTAGTTGAGGGGTGCCTGAGTGGCTCAGCGGGTTGAGTGTCTGACTCTTAATTTCAGTTTAGGTAATGATCCCAAGGTCATGGAATCAAGCTGCTTTCCCTCTGCCCCTCTCCCCTAGTAGCAGGCTTTCTCTCTTGCGCTCTCTCTGTCTAGAATAAAATAAATTTTAAAAAAAAAGGATCAGGTGAATAAGAAGATTTGGTAACTTAAAACATAGGCATAGGAAATAAAAAGTTTTGAACTAGTAAGGTAAATTGACAAATATACTTTTATAGTAGTATATTTTACCATAAACTTTTCATTATTGATAGGTGAAGTGACAAAAACAATCAGTAGTAATAGAATATTTGAAAATGCATAAGCCTAATCTCATGAACATATAAAAAGCATTCATATATATAAACAGAGAGTACATGTTCTTGATAACATTTAGAACATCTATAAAAATTAATAATACCATAAAACACTAAGAAAATCGCAACCAAGTTCAAAGAACAGTTTTCAGACAGTGGTAATTTGCAAAATGTTTAACATCTGGCTGATCCATTTAAAAAGATGCTTGACCAGTCAGACTGAAAGGTTCACCAGTAATAATAAGTGCAGGTTGTTATGTGGTCTTGGCAAAATGTCAGTCCTAATAGAGCTCTGTTTTTTGACTATTAGGTTATTACATTGATAATAATAAAGAAACCCTTGTATATTTGGAAACTTGCTAATAGATTGTACATAATTCATATTCAAAAAAATAGAGGATTTAGTAATTACTTAGAACAGAAGAGTAAGATTAAAATTTAGTATCAAAATTTGATATTCAGAGGATATCCACTTCTTTTTAAATGAAGGAGTTTGTGACAGACAGGGACTATCTCTTTCCTCTTCCAAACACTGTCTTCATTTTGTGTGTGGAACAACTCTCTAACCTAGGTTTTTTGTTTGATTTGGTTTGGTTTTTACTCCTGTAGTTGCCTTAGTTCAGTCTTACTTTCTAGATCTCTTATTATATTTCTTACATATTAGAATTCTCCAGGTTTCTATTCTTAGACCTCATTTCTTTCTCTTGTAGTGATTCCATCAAGCCTCAAATTATTAAATGTTATCTATGGGTTAGACTCCAAAATGTATACTTCGAGCCACCTTTTCTGCCCTGAACACCAGATCACTACATCAACTATCTACGTGTTATCTTCCAATGAATTGTCTAAGTCGAATACTTCCCAAACCTAACATCCCCCTCAACTGAGCTTCTGATATGCAATTGCTGATCTTTGAATTAATATTTGAATCTATTAGCCTGTGCTATTCTCAATTTTTCAAAAGATAATACATAACTGGAAACGTGCTTTAAAGAATGGGAAATTCATAGCTAAAATGGTAACTTAGAAAAGAAATGGGTTTGCTTCAAAATATAGGTTAGGACACACACCAAATGCAGCTTAAGATAAACATCTGGAGCAGAAGGCCAAAGTCAGTCATACCTGGAAACCCTCCCAAGTGCCTTCAAAACAGCAGGACAGCACAGCTAACTAAAATCCCTACCATGGAGGCCTGCTGTTGGAATGTCACATGACTCAACCTGAGGCTGCTTTTGTTAAATGGTTTTAACAAAAAAATTAGATTACTCTTTTCTGAGAAAGAACTTGGAGAAAAGTGATAATTAAAATTTCAATACCAGCAAAGTTTAATTTTGTCATTTAAATCTTTGAGACAGGGCCTCAAAATAAATTATTTCTACCTTGTGTTATTTCAGGTCAAGAAAACTGGCTACATGACAGTTTAAAAAGAAGAGTTAAAAGAGAAACAGCCATTTATTTCTATTAAAATAAAAATGCATATTAATGGGTAGTTCTAGTTTTAAGGAAAATTATCCAGAACTCATATTATCTATTGATCTGACCTCATTGCTTCTGGGTCTAAATATTCTACTTTTCTCAATAGTATAATAAACTAGCATCACTCAAAGATGACTTCTAAACATTAATTATTATTGATTAGCATTGACTGCCTACAGGTAGAACTGATAGTATTTATTTCATAATCATCCCTGTGAATTAGTCGTTGGTCCTGAAATAATTTAATTCAGCTAAAGGCTGTTTCCTTTAGTCTTCCTTCCTTCCTTCCTTCCTTCCTTCCTTCCTTCCTTCCTTCCTTCCTTCCTTCTTTCTTTCTTTTCTTTCTTTCTTTCTTTCTTTCTTTCTTTCTTTCTTTCTTTCTTTCTTTCTTTCTTTCTTTCTTTCCTGTACTCAGCTCCATAGTGAGATAGAAGTAGCATAAGTATTTGTATCCCCCATTATCACTGTCTTACCACCAGTGCTCTGTAAGCACAGCCTGAGACAGAAATTCAAAGGCACATGATTTATTGGAGAGGTTAAGTTTTTATGATTTCTTCAGGGAAAGGAAAAAAAAAAAGGAAAGAAAGATCCTGTCAAGGGAGTGAGTAAAGCAATATAGGGAAAGCTAACAAGGTGAATAAGATTGTCGCCTCTGTTCTGGCATCAGACGGACTCATGAGAATAGGAATGAGTTGCTAAGTCTCAAATTACAACATTAAATTTAGTCAAGGGGTTTGAGCCTATACCCCTTTATCAGTCATACAGGAGCTACTCTGCCTTTGAAAGTGGTAGTCTCCCCGGTGGTCTCTGGTGCTGTTGGTCCCCTTCTGCCATGGCAAGTTGTTCCAGGAAGTCACAGATAGACACCACTAGCCATTGCACTGGCAATGGGTGAGAAATGGGTGCACCAGCTGGAAAATGGGAACTGGAAAGGTCATCAACAGCTTCCACAAGTAGTCCACCTCTTGCACTCATGTTAAATTCATTACATCTGGGCACCATCTAGCTAGGATTCCGGGTGTTCAAAATTTATTTTTGAGATAATTGGATATAGTGGATTAAGCTCCAGCATAAATGCTAAGGTTAGTTCTAAGACTATAGTCCCTATTTATCATCTCCTCTACTACGCATTTGATTTTCCCACACCCTTGGCTAGCAATTATACGGTAATTGTGCCACACTTTCTAGTGTAACCTAAACCCACTTCCTTGAAAGGTCTGAGCCCCTGGTTTCCCTGACTTTTTCTGGCTGTGGTCTCTGTACTTGCAAATTTACATTTAACAATGGACATAGGAATACCAAGAGATGCTCAATGGATCATATGAGTGTCAACCATTCTTCCCTGACCCCATTAAGGAGTAACCAGTAGTTCTACATCCTTATGATAGTCAGGTCGCATTACCACTGCAAGTGATATAACTGCTCTTGGGGCTTTCTGGGCTACTAACATGAAACACCTAAATTACCTTGTCATTGGTTGTTGATTTAAAATTATTGAAACTTGTCAGGGCACATGGGTGCCTCGGTTGGTTAAGCATCTGACTTTAGCTCAGGTCATAATCTCTCCCTTTGTAGGTTCGAGCTCTGCTTTGAGCTCTGTACTGGCAGCTCAGAGCTTGGAACCTGCT
>NC_043700.1:58372180-58398570 GCF_006229205.1 Suricata suricatta
GCTCTCTCTAAAATAAATAAATAAACATTAAAAATTAAACAAATAAAGTTGTGGAATGAGAAGTATAAAATCCCACGAAGTTACTTCTCCCTCTAGCCCATGGTTGCCAGACTCATGTACTCTTCGAATAGGGAACAAAGAATGATATGATGCTCATTGGCCTACACTATATTCCATATCCTGAAAGATATCCCATTCCCCAAGGCATCATTTCCAAGTTGGTTATTCAACTGTGTCAACAGTCCTTTTCACCATTTTATTAAGCCAGCCATTGCCGGGGATTCATTTTAGTTGTAGTAGAACCACATAGTTATAAGGTTGCCACCAAATTATTGTTATATTGTCATGTAGCAGAGATACTCTGTAAACCTTTGAAAAGCGATGTTGGCTGAGGTACCACAGGTAAGCTATGTATATACATCCTAAGGGTGGATACCGATTCTGGTCAGGATGAATCATTGATATTTTTTGAATGGGATGGATTCTGTGTAATTACCTTACCATCAGAAGGGCATTTTGTCTCTTTGAGAGATGGTACTATATCTGGGATTTGACCTTACTATCTCTTCATGACAAGACAGAGGCAGTGAATAAATCAGAATTTATGAGAGAAATCTGTAGTGTTGGGCCCATGAATATCTAATAACTAATGACATATCACATGGATATTCCATTCCTGAGCCTACTCTAAATTCTGTGAAGGCTGATGATAGAAACTGGCTGATATCTACTGGGTAAGTAATCCTATCCAAATGGCTGTTTAGTATTATAGAATGAATGATTTCTAGTGGGAATTAAAAATCTTCTCATGTAAAAATCATCCCAGTTTATATGCAATCTTTTGACCCATCCTGTTCAGATGTCTCTCTCCCAGAACTCTAGGTTCCAACTAATCTGAAAATCTCACACTTTATAGCTTCCAGAACAATCATCTAAACTATCAGCTGCTCATTCTCTACATACCAACCTCAGGTGACTTCTCTCACTCTCCGCGTGGATGAACCATGTGTACTACCTGAAGTTCTGCTCCATTGGGATAATTTCCACACTAATTTGTCCCTAAAGTAAAGGGTTGTTTTGTACACAAACTTTGACATGCAACAGTTTAAGGTTTTATTTGATGCTACAAAATGGCCACTCTGGTTTTACCAGATCTTATGCTCATGATTCTTACAATTTAATCATTCTCTGGGCATTGTTTCCGAATTTGGTGGTCTAGACTTTGTGTATCTGTAAATTTTCATAAATTTTCTATTTTTTGTTTGTTTAGATTGGTAAGAAGACCTTTTACATGCACTTTAGTTGGAGCAGCCTGGTTCAGATGAAAATGTGTTAAACTACTTTCTAAAATATTTCTGTATATTTATATTTCTAAAGTTAATCTATATGGTCTACATATAAGAAATGAGTTTTTTACAGTAGCTTGTTTATTGAAGACCTCTACCTTTTTGAAAGCAATTATCTTAGAAGTCATCAAGAAATCAACTAATTCATGTACTTGTTCATTTTAAAATAGTATCTGGTGAGTTTGAGAGGCTTCTTGGATTCTTTATTATTTTGAAGAAGTAAATTATTCTAAAACCAAAACTGTTTTTTTAAGTAGTTTATTGTCAAATTAGTTTCCATACAACACCCAGTGTTCTTCCCCACAAGTGCCCTCCTCCATCACCAGCACCTCTTTTCCCCCCACCCCCTTCAACCCACTGTTCGTTTTCAGTATTCAATAGTCTCTCAAGTTTTGTCTCCCTCTCTCTCCCCAATTCTCTTTCCTTCTTCCCTTCCCCCTGGTCCTCCATTAGGTTTCTCCTGTTCTCCTGTTAAACCTATGCATGCAAACATATGGTATCTGTCCTTCTCTGCCTGACTTATTTGGCTTAGCATGACACCCTGGAGATCCATCCACTTTCCTACAAATGGCCAGATTTCAGTCTTTCTCATTGTCATGTAGTACTCTATTGTGTATATATACCACATTTTCTTGATCCACTCATCAGGGGATGGACATTTAGGCTTTTTCCATGTTTTGGCTATTGTTGACAGTGCTGCTATGAACATTGGGGTACATGTGCTCCTATGCATCAGCACTTCTGTATCCCCTGGGTAAATCCCTAACAGTGCTATTGCTGGGTCATAAGGGAGTTCTATGGATAGTTTTTTGAGGAAACTCCACACTGTTTTCCAGAGTGGCTGCACCAGTTTACATTCCCACCAACAATGTAGGAGGGTGCCCATCTCTCCACACCCTCACCAGCCACTTTTTAGCCACTCTGACCGGTGTGATAAAACCAAAACTGTTACTGATGTATATATTTACTATTTTATTTCAAGCACTTCAGCATGCCCTAAAAAGTGTCATAGCTCAGGTTAGTTCAGTCTTTTGTAAAGAAGTGGATTCTACAGCAGAGATTAGACTATTTCAGTGAACCCTGATATTTTGCTTTTAAATGTTTAATATAAAAATTACTAAACCAAACATATTAAGTCAGATTTTGATTTTGGAATGTCCAAAGTTACTGTTCAATGAACAATTCTTTAATTACAGATATATAATCATGTAATTTACCTTCAGGAATGGTAAAGAGTTACTAGATTAAGAGTGGCACTGGAAGATAGTAATATGAAAAGGTGAAAATAACAATAATTATTAATTTGTAAACTGGTAGAAAAATACTGAGTGGTTACTGTTAGGAATATGAAATTTCACTATATGTAGTAATAAGAGATTTTAAAATGATCTTGGTACAAAAATCTCAAGATATTGTGACTAATTTGAGTGAAACAAACTTTTTGGAAAGAAGCATGTTGAATTTTAGCTAGCCAGTCAAAAATAGGCTCATTAGTTGTGTAATAATTTGCTGAGATAACATTCCTAACACATTGTCTAATCTCTTTATGTTTGCACAAAATATTTTTTGATAATATGAACTTTCTTGAGCTCTATTTCAATTAATCTGCTTATGTCTATAATCTTTTGATCATAAATTCTGGAACAATAGCTATTTTTTGGCAATTAATTAAGTTATGCATGATATAGATATATAGTATCAAACTAAAATGGAGTCATTTATGTCAGGAGTGCACATGAAAGAAAATGAAACTTAACTTTACCTGATGTAGGTTGTTGGAAATTATATCTTTCCTCAGAAATCATCAGAGAATGCTAGCCAATCCTTAACACCAAGTCTATTCACACCACCTCTGGACCTCCTTTTTCCCCTGACTCAGCTACCTTGGTCCAGATAAAGAAGAGCAGTAGACAACCCAGACTGGAGGTTGAAACCCTCGTAATAAATTCAAATAAGTTCATTTTTATGTTTTGTTTACTTGGTATACAAATTTGGTTTTTGACACTGATATCTAGAAATTTTCAATGATAAAGTCATCCCTAGAGGCTGCAGTATATTTTCTATAAAAGTAGATTTTTTGTATTTGTAGTAATGTGTCACTGAGAATAAAGAAGTAGTATTTTTTAATGTTTATTTACTCTTGACCGAGAGGAAAAGCAGGGGAGGGGCAGAGAGAGGGAGATACAGAATCAGAATCTGAAGCAGGTTCCAGGTCTTGTGATGTCAGTGCAGACTTTGACTAAGGGCTTTAACCCACAAACTCTAAGATCATGACCTGAGTCAAAGTCAGACACCCAACCGAGTCACCAGACACCCCAAACATAAAGAAGTATTCTTATAATGAAACCAAGATATCAAAGTTTGGTGCTTTAGAACGGACATAGGGTAGGTGAGAAATTCTCAGTAACTGAGTGGCTCCAGGAAACCAAAGTGATTAAAGTTTATTTCCTTCTACTATCGTCAATTTCCTAGACTACTAGCTTGTTTTTTTTTAAATCTTCCTTCATAATCTGATACAATCATTTTAATTTAATCAAAATTTATCTTTCTCTTACTAAAAGTTGATTTGTCATTTATTTTGCTTTTCTAAAAAAATTTTTTTTTTTTTTTACCCTGAGAGATCTGATATTCTGCAGTGCTGGGAGAAATGGTCGATATAGTGGCATTCATAACAATCAGAAAGCTTTGTTGTCCATATTATATAATCGCAGACAATTCTCATCTTGAGAATTTAGATGAGAAGGAAGAGAATTTCAAGATACATTGTTTCCCTTTAAGCAACATTATTGAACAGAGTTTAGAAGTTATCTTTGTTTCTTAGGCATCATGGGACATTCATTCCTCTAATGGCCTTTCTGTTCAAAATATTTACAGATGTCTTTGACTGCGGGCTTTCAATTCTTAAAGCACAGAGAATTTTCTTTTTTTACCAATAGAGACATTAATTTGTCTAGAGAGAAACAAAATTCTATAAATGATGAGTTTGTTTATTTTTAAAATTTTTCTGAAAATGTTCATACACAAACTGAATGTGATTTAAATTGATTTCCTTTTATTCTTTTACTAAGAACTTACATTCAGATTTACAAAGAGAAAAGATATAACATCTTTACTACAGCAATTGGGTCTGTTCCAGAATAATGAAAATTTTGGTGTTTGAAAATTTTTGGTGACTATTTTTTATTTTCTTTTTTAGTTAAAACTTTGAATTTTTATTTAATCTTAAAAATTTCTGAAGTTATCTTACGTAGGATATTTTATTTTTATTATTCTCTCAAATCAGTCATTGTTAAATTTAATGCAGATACATTATTTATATATTCCTTACACTTATGTTTTCTACGAATGTTTGTCAGATGAAGAAGAAACAATAAATGGAACAAATTGGTAAAAAAAAAAACTATAGACTAGGACGAATATCTAACAGAATTATTAATTCTGTAGCAAATTTTTACTTGTATTTCTGAGGTTTTAGAAAAATTCTCAATAATAGAGATAATTTGGCTCTAGACCTAGACTTAATTCAAATTCTTTAGGTCTGCTTCAAAATGTGACTGTTACTTTTCTGTGCAAACTCTAAAGAAAGGGTATCATTTAAAAGATCAGAGAAAGGAACAGAAGGAATAGAATGAAAAAAGCTTCTTGACACTGGTCTTGGGGATGACTTTTGAATACGATACAAATACAGACGACAAAAGGAAAAATAAACAAGTTGGGCTACATCAAACTAAAAAGCTTCTGCACAGAGGAAAAAAACAATTAGCAATATGAAAAAGCTATTTGTGAAATTGGAGAAAATATTTGTAAACTATGTATTTTAAATGGCTAATATCTAAAATATATAAGTAACTCATGAAAATCAATGGCAAAAAAACAAAAACTCATTTAAAAATGGGCAAAAGACTTGAATAAGTCTTTCTCCAAAGGAAAGATATAAGTAGACATTAGGTATATGAAAAGATACTCTACATCACAGAGAAATGCAACTCAAGACCACAATGAGGTATCACCTCACACCTGTTATGAAGGCTGTTTAAAAAAAAATAGATACCAGATGTTGGTGAAAGTGTGGAGAAAAGGGAACCTTAGTACACTGTTCATGTGGATGTCAAGTGGTACAGCCATTATGGAAAAAAAGTATGATGTCTCTTCAAAAAATCAAAAAGAGAACTACCATATGACCCAGCAATTATACTTCTGGGTGTATATCTAAAGGAATTTAAGGAATACGTGCACTTCCATATTCATTGCAGCATTATTCACAAGCCAAGATGTGGAAACAACCTAGCGTCCATTAACAGATGAATAGATTAAAAAAAAAGTTTACACAATGGAATATTAACCAGCCTTAGAAAAGAAGAAATTTCTGCCATTTGTGACAACATAGATGGACTGGAGGGCACTATGCTAATGAAATAAGCTGGACACAGAACCTCTATGTGATCTCACTTCTATGTGGAGTTTAAATTTTTATTCTTAAATGTTTGTTCATTTTTATGAGACAGAGACAGAGTGTGAGCTGGGGAGGAGCAGAGAGAGAGAGAGGCAGGATCCTAAGGAGGCTCCAGGCTCTGAGCTGTCAGCATAGAACCTGATACGGGGTTCAAACTCACAAACCACTAGATCACGGCCTGAGCTGAAGTCCGACACCCAACAGACTGAGCCACCTAGATGCCCCTCTATGTGGAGTTTAAAATAATCAAACTCTTAGAAACGAAGAGTAGAATGATGACTCCCAGAGGCTGTGGGCAAGGAGAAATGAAAAGGTGACAAAGTGTACAAAGTTTCATTTGTGCAAGATAAGTAAAATAAATCAGTTCTGGAGCTTTGGTGCCTAATAATACTGTGTCACATATTTAAATATCATATATTTGCTAATAGAGTGGAGTGTTCTTATAACACTAAATCCTAATCCTAATCATAAATAGGGGGTGGAATGAAACTTTGGGAAATGATGGATACGTTCATGGCCTTGATATTGATGATGGTTTCGTAGGTATATATATACTTCTCTTCAACTTATAGAGCTATAAACATTAAATATATGTAGTTATATAAGTTAATCATACTGAATGAAGTGGTAAACAAAAAAAATAAAAAATAAACCAATCATAAAGGACCACATAGTGTATGATTTCATTTATATAAAATGTCCAGAGAAGGCAAATCTATAAAGAAAGTTATTAATGGTTGTCACAGGCTGAGGAAAATAGGGGACAATGGATCAGAATTTTGTTTAAGGATAATGAAAATGTTCTGAAATTGTTTGTGGAAATGGATGCACAATTCTGTGAACATACAAAAAACTACAGTATTGTACCCTTTAAATGATATGATATATACATTCTATCAAAATAAAGTTAAAAATTAATTCTATTTCTATCTTACTTTATATGAAATAAAACATAAAATTTACACTTTTTTCCAAAGTTACCAGAATAGCTGTAAAGTAACATCTTAAACTGTTACACACTTTTTAAACTTACACAATAGTTCTAGAGTTATTATGTCATTATATTTATAGTCAAAATGCATGGGATTAGTAGATTAGCTTGCTCTCAAAAGAAATTCACTAACAGTCCCCTACAAATCAAAAGAAAAAACACTGTTGATTATTTACATGAAAGTATATAATAAATTAAATATGGCTGTAGTTAGAATTTTTTATAATTAAATATGGACTTACATTATTGAAATTGTGCTAACATTAGAATATTAGCCATTAATGATTTTGTTTATTATGCTATTGACCAAATAAAAGAATGCTCTCTTTTATCATATGTAAGTATAAAAAATCTCTTTTTGTAAGCTCTAAGTCAAAACACTAAACTGTTCCCTGCAAGAAAACCCTAAGAATTGGTCTTGTCAGTCATATTCACTAAAATCCTTGCATTTATTTAACTTCCACAAGGAGAGCATTATTATTTTAAAAATGCTTTTTCTGAACTAAATAAACTGTAGCATTATAGTTCTTCATATGGTCTTGACCATTTAATCCTTCCTCTCTTTCATCTGTATTAGAGTTATAGAGTCACAGTTATCTTAGTTCCTGAAACACGGGAAATAATATTTACTAGTAAATATGGACATTTATGACTTAAAAAAATTAATGTTTGCTTATTTTTGGGAGAGAAAGAGAGAGAGAGAGAGAGAGAGAAAGAGGTCAGAAATAGAGGGAGACACAGAATCTGAAGCAGGCTCCAGGCTCTGAGCTGTCAGCACAGAGCCCAATTTGGGGTTCAAACTCACCAACCATGAGATCATGACCTGAGCTGAAGTCAGATGTGTAACCAACTGAGCCACCCAGGTGCCCCTGGATATTTATGATTTGATGTTCGCTTCCAAAAGAAGCATGTTTGGCTAAAGTAACTGACATTATAATAATACCGACATTTTTATAGAACTTTATAATTTTCTTTTTTTAACTTTATAATTTTCAAAGTGCTTTCATGTTTATTATCATCATGTTAATAATTGTTTTGAGCACTATTATATGTCAAGCCCTGTTCTAGATATCAATGAAACGATTAGTGAATCAAACAAAAAATATTTCTGTACTTGTGTGAAATCTACTTACATTCTAATGAGGGAAACCTACAACAAGTAATATAATAAGAAAATATATTTTATATCATATACTGACAAGTATAATGGAGAAAAGTAAAACAAGGGAGGGGGAAAATTAGTGTGGGGAAGGCTGCAATTGTAAATACAGTGGTCCAGTGAAGACTCTATGTAATACATAAGTAAGATATTGAAGGAGCAGAAGTCCCTAGTTGAAGAGCATTCCAGACAAGGGGAGTAGCAAGTTGAAATATGCTGAAGTGAGGGCAAACCTGTATACATTGGAAACAAGTCATAGATTCTTATGTATAGGTTTATGTAAAGGCTTATTTAAAAGAAATTTTTTAAATATTTATTTTTGAGAGAGAGAGACAGAGCATGAGCAGCAGAAGGACTGCTAATGAAATAAGCTGGACACAGAAAGGCTATGTGACCTCACTTCTATGTGGAGTTTAAATTTTTATTTTTTAATGTTTATTCATTTTTAAGAGACAGAGACAGAGCGTGAGCCGGGAGGAGGAGAGAGAGAGGGAGGCAGAATCTGAAGCAGGCTCCAGGCTCTGAGCTGTCAGCACAGAGCCCAACACGGGGCTTGAACCCACAACCTGGGAGATCATGACCTGAACTGAAGTTAGATGCTTAACTAACTGAGCCGCCCAGACGTCCTGTAAAGGTTTATGCAAAGCCAAGTAATGTGTCAACTATAAAAGATTTTTTATCCACTATGACTGAATAGGAAACCAGGGAGAGAGTTGGAGCACTTATGTGTCAAGGTCTGATTTAAACTATAAGTGAGGCTAAAGAGGAGTTAAAAGTTTATGTAATAATGTAACAGAAAAGGATAATGACTTGGATACAGGTGGTGTCAGAGGACATAGTGATATTTTGGGGGAAATGATATGTTGTCTCCTGGATTGAAGGAGGTGTGAACGAAAGAGATTAATCTAAAACGACTCTCAACTTTGACCACAGTAACTGGAAGATTTAAATCTGACCAAGATCTGAGAAAGGGTAATCTGCAGAAGCTATAGATTTTAGGTCAAGAAATAAGAAATTTATTTTTGAATGTATTTGGCTGAGATAGCAAACATGTAAGTGGATACTTTGAGAAAAAGTAGATCTGTTTGAATTTTGTGGAAATGATCAGGCTGGAAATATAGTTTGGCAATTCATTAGTATATAAATGGCATTTAAAACTTTGGAGTAGCTCAGACAGAAAATAGAAAAGGGTAGAGATCTGAAAACTGAGCCTTGGGGCACTTCAGTATTTAGCAGATTGGCAGCGGTAGGGGCAAGTAAGAAAGAACAAGTAAAAGAACAAGAGAAGGAGGGATCTTGTAATAGGAACAATCAGAAATGCAGATTTCCTAGAATCAAAGTGGAAAAATATTCCAGGGAGGAAAAAGTCAAACATATGAATGTAAATGAAGATTCAGTTAGGTTAGAATGGGTCATTTATCAATGTGGAGATCATTGGTGATTTTGCAAGGATCAGTTCAGTGGCAAGATCTGACTGGAACATGTTCAAGAGTCAAAAAAGAGCACCTGGGTGGCTCGGTGGGTTAAAGCATCCAACTTCGGCTCTGGTCATGATCTCCCCATTCACTGATTTGAACCCTGTGTTGGGCTCTGTGCTGACAACTGGGAGCCTGGATCCTATTTCAGATTCTGCCTCCCTCCCTCTCTCTCTCTCTCTCTCTCTCTCTCTCTCCCCCTTCCTCACTCTAGTTCTGTCTCTCTCAAAAATAATAAATAAGCATTTAAACACATTTCAAAAAAAAGAAGAGTAAATAGGAAAGAAAGTATTTAAAGACAGAAAATGACAACTCTTCAGAGAAGGGAAGGGAAAAGGGACAGGAATGTGGGTTTTAATAGTCACGAAACAGAAGGCAATGTCGAGACACAGGGGCTGATTGGTTCTGTATGTATGGTGGCAGGGGATTGTGGGAATCTCGATTTTTTGTATTTTGTATTTTGTATTTTCTCCATGTATTGAATGCCAAGTCCCTGAGGGTGAGGATGGGGTTGGAGGTGTTAAGGATTTGAGAAGAGAAACATATGAAATCATCATCCATAATAGGGTAATGTGAGTGTCCTAGTAGCTTGTAGTAAAATTATTGGACAATAATTATGGTTGATTCCAGGTTAGAGGTCCTGCATTTAAAGCAACCACATTTGTATATTTTTCTCCAATTACATTTGATTGGTTTGCATGGGTGTATACTTGGGCCGGATGAAGAATACATTTTAAGCACAGCTTTGGCTGTGACAGAGTCAGAGACAGACAACCTAAAGCAAAATAGCTTCCAGGGGATATGAGAGGACATTTAATTGTTTATGTAGGAGAGTGAGACTATGAGGGAACAGTGAAAACATGTTAGCATCAATGATTTACAAATACCAGTGGGGTCCAAAGCTCATAAATAATTGTGTAGATGTGAATGAGTGTGCATAATTTTTATTTTTAAATGACAAAACTGGGGACAGAACTTTTAGACAAGATGTCTCTGCAGCTGGTTCATGATCAAGGACAAAACCAAAGACACTTCTGACCCACACTCACTGTTTTTCCACAAGGTTAAGCCTAATTCCTCTGCAGTAATAATGAAAAATGCCTTCTGAAAATATTTGACTTTTAAAAGATCTCCACTTTAGTATCTTCTACAATGATAAACTCTAGCACGATTTTAGTAAACATCTACTTTTGAACAGACATTTCTTGATTTGATAATCTCTCAGTTGAAGGCCTTTATACACAATCCTAAATGTCTATGAACTTTTTACCTTATTCTCAACATAGCCAAAAAAAAATTACAAGCATTAGATTTTTAATAACATGACCTTGTTTGGCTTATATGTAGCATATTATCCATGTCTCATACCAACTAAACTTGCTTTGCTAACGTCATGTTTCTCTTTTAACCATCTGGCCCTTTAAAAAAATCAGATTTGTCACTGGTAAAATGCAACACTTATTTATTGCTTTACATGAACATTTGTTAGGCTTACAGTTACCCAATCTCATAAACTCAAAACTAATTGACAGTAAGGACTTAGAAATAAGGATTTGTTAGTAGAATAGAATTAGCTTCTCAGGCTATCTATTCCTTGCCCAATGGCCAGAGATAGATTGGCTAAAGTGGAAAGGAGCACGTGTTCAGTGAAACTAATTGGAAAATGGGATGGCAGGAAAGGAAAAAATGTAATAATTTAAAATGGTTCTGCCTGGTGGTTTTTATAAAAATCACGGTTCCAAAAACCTCTCCACGCACCAAACCTACAGCCTGGCACAGTAGGAATGTGATTCATGATATGGAAAGTTCATTATCAGCATGTTTTTAAAATAATAATTTGGCATAATAGCCATTAATTTATTACAAATGTACAACATTAATTATGTTTTCTAAAGTTATATTTTACAGCACGCTGTGGTGAAATTCATACAGATCCTGAGATTTTACAGCTAAATTTCCAGTGTGGCTATTTGTCCAATAGCTTTGGTCCCTTGGGTAGGTCATTTTACTTCTGAGCCTCAGTTTACTTATCTGTACAGTACAGTTTAATTATAGTAAGAGTAGGCCTTCCTATCTCACAAGGATGTTTAAGAATCAAATAAGCAGTGCCTTGGTGACTAGGTTGGTTAAGCGTCTGACCCTTGATTTAGGCTCAGGTCATGATCTCACAGTTTGTGAGTTTGAACCCTGCATCAAGATCTGCACTGGGAGCATGGAGCTTGCTTGGGATTCATTCTCTTTCTCTCTCTCTCTCTCTCTCTCTCTCCTCTCTCTGCCTTTCCCCTGTTTGTTCTTTCTCTCTCCTTCAAAACAAACTTTAAAAAGAGGAATCAAATAAAGTAATTTATACATAAGAGGTTATTTGTGGAAAATGACTCCTGTGTTAAGCATATGTCATATACACAGGAAGTAAATTATCTTAATTCCTTACATGTGAAATTCACTGGTGATAATTAGTAGGTCAAAGATTATAAACTAAAAAGGCCCACCCCTGTCTGATAAAATAATGGGCATTGTCTACTGCAGTTTATAAGCTATGACAGTAAATTGGTGACGGAGATACTTCTGTGGGTCTTATTGTTCCATTCTGTCTGTGATTAATTCCCCATTTTTCCTAGAATTTAGGCTTTTGGAAGGCATGCTTGGAGCTAGTGTGTATTGCTAACTGCATATATGCAGTCAGATAACTGCAAGCCTGTGTCCACTTATGGTATAGTTGGAAGAACCAGCAGAGTGGTCAAAAGGTTGATTTTTATTTATTTTCTTTAATGTTTATTCATTTGTGAGTGTGTGTGTGTGTGTGTGTGTGTGTGTGTGTGTGTGTGTGTGTATGTGAGCAGGGAAGGGCAGAGAGAGAGAGAGAGAGAGAGAGAGACAGAGAGAGGGAGAGAGAGGGAGAGAGAGAGAGAGAGAGAGAGAATCAGAAGCAGGCTTCATGTCTGAGCTGTCTGCACAGAGCCCTGCATGGGGCTCAAACCCACAAACTGTGAGATCATGAACTGAGCCAAAGTCAGATGCTTAACCAAATAAGCCACCCATGCACCCCCCAAAAGGCTGATTTTAAAGCTTCAGGTATATAATTTGAATTATTATGAAACCATAAGAAGTATATAAAGCAATAGCTGTCCATGAAAAAGATAAAGGAAATCAATTATATTAACTATGTGAATATTCTAGGTAATTCTAAGTCCATTTTGAAGTTTAGATTAAGGCCTTCAATTAAGCTGTTTACATAGTCTAAAACTTTATGAGGAGGCTTGTTTTCCCTCCTTTTATGTGAAGTAGGAATAAAAAGAAGGATATTTTAGTTTAACATGTTTTTGTTTCTCTTTCTTAATGTTTACAAAAATTATGTTAGAACCTCAAATGAGAGCACATATTTTAAAATATTTTTCCTTCATAGATAAAATATGTAAAAAGAGTAAAATGGTTTAGTTTTTGACTTACACAATATTCAAGATGTCCATAACCATTATGCTGCATAATCCCACTTATTTTCTCCACTGCAGTGTGAAATAGATTGAGAAATTATAGCCTTCAATTTTGTTCCATCAAAAGTCATAAACTTCTTATATCTCTACATCCAAACAATTTCAACTGTTGGTGTTTTTCAGAGAAAACCAAATACATAATTCAGATTTTATTAAAGTTATGCTTGCATAATAATTTGAAATGATTTTTAAATTTAGAGAAATAGAAATGCCTACAAGTAGGAATTTGATATAGAATACTACATAAATGTCTCTATGTATATGTCTACACACACACAACATGAGGGAGTGCGGGCCTGCACACACTGAGCAGGAATAATAATTATGGCTCTTTTTCCCGGGTAGTGGAATCACAGGAGATGTTGAGTATTTCTGTGTGCCTTGCAGTAAGGCATAAGTTTTCTTCTTATATGTATAAGTTTTATAATTAAAAGAGAAACTACTCTGAGTAAAATCAATGTTTCACTGTAAGAAATGTACTTAGATAGCTCTACTCAGAATTTTTTTTTATTCTACAAAATTTCATTATTCAAAGCTTGGAATAGAACATTAAGTACAAGGCCATTTCCTAAGAGCTATCAGAAGAAAAGTATGTTTAGCAAAATTACTGCCATTCCAAGTAATCACACAACTCAAAGAAAAGGGATATTCTTTGGTTTCCCTTCATCACAGCTTTAAATTAAATTCTTTCTCTCTTTTGCTTCTTTTTTTTTTTTTAATATCTGTTTTTGTTTCTGTGTGGCTTAGAAGAGGACTGTTTTGTGTGAATGTCTCATCTCTATGGGAACCCGAAGAAAATAGAGAAAGAATTGGCAAAGTTAGAACAAAAACAAACAAAATTCATTCCTTTAGTCTTTTTGTTGACTGTAATTGTCTACCCCATCTATATTTTTTCTTGTTTTTATGCTGAAATTTTTCACCTTTCCCATTTTTATTGCCTCTGCAGCCTGTGAGACAGATAGTCCTTCTTAGACCCTCATTGTGAGGAGAGAAGGATTTGCTATCATAGATAATAGTACCAGCAGGAAAGTTGTTTTCATTTTTGCTGATATGTTTGGCAATCTGAGATAAAGGAAATGATGGTTCTCTTGTTGTAGTTGCTTTGCTTTATTTCTTTTCTTTCTCCTTGATTAAAACTAAAGTTCTGTAAGTGGCTACTTAGTTTATAAGTGGCTACTTATCTATTGATCCTCAAATAAGAGGCTCTAACTGTGCAACTTCTCAATGGATAATGTAACACCAACTTTCATATAGACAGTCCCTGACTTACAGTACTTTGGATTATAATTTTTCAATTTTACATGGTGTTAAAAGGAATTTGAATTCAGTAGAAAATGTATTTCAAATTTTGAAATTTTGATCTTTTCTAGGTTTAGTGCTGTGTGATATGATTTCTCTCATGATATGGGGCTGTTTCTAAGAGCTGCAGGTCCCAGGCAGGCATGTGATCATGCGGGTGAAGAATCGACACATTTGCAAACATCCTGTACCCATACGGTCATTCTGCTTTTCACGTTCAGTATAGTAGTCAATAAACTACATTAGATATTCAACATTTTATTATAAATAAGCTTTGTGTTAAGTGACTTTACCCTACTGCAGGCTAATGTAACTGCTCTGAGCACATATAAGGCAGGTTAGACTCAACTCTGATATTCAGTAGGTTTTGTGTATAAGATACATTTTCAACTTACAGTGGTTACAAATGTAACCCTATCATAGGTCAAAGAAGATCTGTAGATAAATAAATGTGTAAATAGACAAAGATATAGATATAGATAAATACAGATATAAGGATAGGGATAGATATCTCTCTCTCTTACACACACACACACACATCCTGCCTATAGATGGGCCTCTCAACACGAAATTATTTAATGCACCATTTCCCAAAATACATACTGTTAAAAATTATACAGAAAAATGGTAGCTGAAAAGATCCACTGACACAATAATAGATATAAGAGATCAACAAGATGAAGGATATAAGTTCAATATGTAAAGAGAAAACCAGAATAAAACAATACCATAACATTGTTATATATCAATAAAAAACAAACAAAATAGCCCAGACCATGTTGAAATTGTAGACCTGTGTAGACATGTGAGAAAAGAGACATATGTCAACGAGCCCTCTCGCTCAACTATAAACTCTAACAGTTACCCATTATGACTAAAACCTGATAGCAACAGAATTCCTAGAAGACTACACCTCATATGTCCCCTGCCCTCCCCATAATTGTGGCGTAGACTGAACATATACCCCCACCTATGATCGCATGCTCTCTGCCTACTGTCTTGCATGTATGCCATGAACCTCTCCCTATAAACTCTGGGAGTTCATCTTGCAGTTGGAGAGGTCAGTTGCTAAGGCTTGGGTCTGTCACCTCTTGTGGCTGCCAACACCCAAATCAAATTTTTCCCTTTCTCTTTTCCAAACCCTTGTATCTTGAGTTATTGACTTATCTTGTGATGAGTTTAGTTTATCCAAGTTTCTTCAGCAGCATTATTGGCAACCCCTGCCACCCAGGAGTTGTATTTCTGATTTGTCCAGTCCCCTTGGAATCCCCTGAGTTGGAACAGTTGGCTGTAGCAGTGTGCCAGGGCTTAGCGATTTTTATCCTCAGCTAACAATTGTGGTAGATCTTTTAGTAATGCATATTTAGGAAACTTTAGGATTTGTATAGAATTATTGGGTACACACAAGGGAAACATTTCCCACAAGGCCATTGATGGGGAGAATGAGAGATGGTGATTTGTGAGCTTTTGCAACTAGTGGGTCTTGAAGGCTGGAGTTTTTAATGTAGGTGGGCTTGGCTGAGACAGAGACCTGAGGGCACTGCCCTACCCCTGGAGAGAAGGCAAGCAAACAACTGTGGGGTAGATGGTGCAATCTGAGGATTGCCTAAGGTGCATGGGGAGAGACTGTTTCCTCTTCCTGGAGAGCATTTGTGAGAGGTGACATTTTCAACGTCACATCTCAGGGGACAAAAGAGCTGGTGGGCACCATTTCCCTCTCAGCCTTCAGCATAGGTGCAGAGCCAGCTGCCAAGGGCAGCTCAACCTGGCCCTGGCTGTCTAGCCTGCTTGCTTCCAGTTGCACAACACTGTGCTCTGGTACAGCTGCCCTTCTTGGTCAAGCCTGTATCAGTCACAGGGCAGTGAGGCCCCAGAAGGTCAGCACAGGCCTTGGTGCACTCCACAACATCCCTAAAACCTGGAGTTTTAAAAGTCAGCAGGCTCAGCTGGGATGGAGCCTGGAGGTCACCATGCTGCTCCTGTAGAGAAGACAGGCACACAGCGTGGAGGCAGACAGCAAGAAAATTATGATCTGAAAAATGCCTGGGATGCAGAGAAGGGAGATCATTTGCGTTTCTGGGAGGGCTTCCCAGAGAGCAGCCAGCACAGAAACCCCTCTCTGGGAACAAAGGAGCCCTCTGGGGCTCTTTCCCTCTCCTGCCACTCAGCACAAACTTAGAACAGCCTTCAGTAAACAGCATAGCACCACCACTGGTTGCCTAACATGCTTACACCAAGTCCTGTTCCTTTCCACTCTGCAGGTGTAGCTTTTCTCCAGCAGTTATGCCTAAGAACCAGCACAGTGGCCCCTCCCCCAGAAGACCGGCACAAACCCCTACATGCACCATGTCTTCCTACTAGAGAGTTCTACAAAGCTTCCGTTCTAGTGGAAGTAGCATCAGATCTCATTTCACAAGCTGACCAGAGCATATCTAGTTAAAACTCCTCATACTCTTTTCAAGGTCCAAACACTGCCCACTGCTGGCGAAGAGAGGATCTGCAGAGGATTGCCCTGAAAGATACGGTAGTCAAAACACAGCAGTACAGTGCGTGCAGCACACACTAGAAACACTCCCTCAAGCACCAGGCCCAGGACCCCATATGACCTATTCTGCATAAAGCCATTACTCTCAGGAGCAGGAAACATGAAAGGCTCTGCTAACACAGAGAAGACAGAGACTTAGACAACATACCAAGATGGAGGAATTCATTCCAAATAAGCAACAAAATAAGGTCATGGCCTTAGATCTAAGAGATATAAGTAATATGACTGATGGAGAATTTAAAACAACAATCAAAAAGATGCTAACTTGGCTTGAGAAGAGAATTGAATACTTCATGAAGGCCCTTTCTGCAGAGCTAAAAGATTAAAAAAAACAATCAGTCAGAAATGAAATATACAATAACTGAAATTTGAAACAGACTGGATGTAATGAACACAGGGATGGAAAAAGCAGAGAACAAATAAGTAGTATAGATGATAAAATAATGGAAAATAATGAAGCTGAAATTATATAATATAATTTATATTACAAGAGTCTCATAGAAGAAAAGAGAAAAGGAGGTAGAAAATTTATTTGAGGAAACAATTGCTGACAAGTTCCCTAATCTGGGAAAGGAAATAGACATCCAAATACAAGAGGCACAGAGAAATTCCACCAAAATGAACAAAAGTGGGTCAATACCAGGACATATTGTAATTAATTTGGCAAATTGTAGCAATAAAGAAAAATTCCTAAGGGCAACAAAATAAAAAAAAATGTCCCTAACTTACAAAGAAAGACCCTCAAGCTACCTGCACATCTTTCAACAGAAACTTGGCAAGACAGAAAGGAATGACATTGTATATTCAATATGATGAATGGAAAAAAATCTGCAACTAAAAATACTCTATCCAGCAAGACTATCATGCAGAAGAGAAAGAGCGATAAAGAATTTCCCAGATAATCAAAAACTAAAGGGATTGATGACCAATAAACCAGGCCTGCAAGAAATATTAAAGGGGACACTTTGAATCCAAAGCAAAGACCAAAATTGACAAAGATAAGAAAAGATCAGAGAAAAACTCCAGAAACAAAAACAAAAGAGTAATAAAATGGCAATAAATATATATCTACCAATAATCACTCTAAATGTAAATGGACTAAATATTCTAATTAAAAGACATAGGGTGTCAGAATGGATTTAAAAAAAACCAAGACCCATCTCCATGATGCCTGTAAAAGACTTATTTTAGATCTAAAGACACCTGCAGATTGAAACTGAGGGGATGGAGAAACACTTATCACACAAATTGATGTCAAAAGAAAGTTGGAGTAACAATACTTATATTGGACAAACTAGACTTTAAAACAAAGACTGTAAAAAGATATGAAGAAGGGCACTATACCATAATAAAGGAGAATATCTAACAAGAATATCTAATAATTGTAAATATTTGTGCCTTCAACTTGAAAGAACCCCAAAATATTAAACAGTTAATAATAAACATAAAGTAATTAATGATAATACAATAATAGTACAAAACTAAAACCCCATACACATAAATGGACATACTATCTAAGCAGATAATCAACAAGGAAACGATGGCTTAGAAGAACATACTGGACCAGATAGACTTAACAGATATATTCAGAAAAGTTCATCCTAAGCACCAGAATACACATTCTTTTCAAGTATACATGGGACATGCTCCAGAATAGAATACATAATAGGTCACAAATCAGGCATCAACTAGTACAAAAAGACTGAGATCATACAATACGTATTTACTGACCACACGCTATAAAACTTGAAGTCAACCACAAGAAAAATTGGGAAAGACCAAAAATACATAGATGTTAAAGAACATGTTAGTAAAGAATGAATAAGTCAACCAAGAAATCAAAGAAGAGATAATAATATACATGGACAGAAATGAAAATACGATTGTCTAAAACCTGTGGGATGCAGCAATAGTGGTCATAAGAGGAAAATATATAGCAATTCAGGCCTACCTCAAGAACCAAGAAAAATCTCAAATAAGCCAACTAACCTAACACCTAAAAGAGCTAAAAAACAACAAATGAAGCCTAAAGCCAGTAAAAGGGAAATGATAAAGAGTACCATAGAAATAAATGGTACAGAAACAAACAAACATAAAACCAGTACATTGACTAGTTCTTTGCAAAAATTAATAAAAGAATATATCCCTAGCCAGACTTATCAAAAAAAGGACTCAAATAAATAAAATCACAAAATAACAAACAACACAACAGAAATACAATTATAAGAGAATATTATGAAATACTATATGCCAACAAGTTGCACAACCTGAAAAAGATGGATGAATTCCTAGAAACATAAACTACCAAAACTGATACAGAAAGAAATACAAAACTTGAACAGATTCATAACCAACAAAGAAATTGAATTAGTGATTAAAAATCTCCCAACAAACTAAAGTCTTGGGCCAGATTGCTTAACAAAGGATTTCTACCAATTATCTAAAGAAGAGTTAATTCTTATTTTTCTCTAACTATTCAAAAAACAGAAATGGAAGGAAACCTTCCAAACTCATTCTATGAGGTCAGAATTACCTTTATTCCAAAACTAGACAAAGACTCTACTAAAAACAATAATTACAAGCCAATGTCCATGATGAACATGGATGCAAAGATTTTCAACAAGACACTAATAAATCCAATCCAATAGTACATTAAAAGAATCATTCATCACAACAAAGTTTTTATTCAAGGATTTTAGTGTAGTGAACTGTTTTAGACTTTAGAAATGGTACCTCTCTCCAAAGCAAAAGTCAGCATGTTTTCTGTACATTAGAAAGTATTGAGGTTTCTAATTTCAGTGTTTCTTTCTTGTAGCCCAACCCACTAGAGGTGCGGAGTCACCTGTATATCTTTGATTTGCCCTGTGAATGTTGAGGCTTAGGAAACAGGCACAAGAGGATGTGATAGTTATTCTGGCCTCTGCAACTGCTGAGATTAATAACATCCTTTGTCTCTGATCCAAGAGGCTCATGTCTTCGGCACTTAATGAAATTTTGCAGGTTGACTTGTAAGCTTGCAAATAGTGTAAAATCTCAAATGCCTTATAAATCTTGACATGACATATAGAAGAAAATTTGTATAAGATATTGGAGAGTAAAATAAGCACTTAATATACAATATAAATGCTTATATAAAGTTTTAGAGTAAGAAAAATTTACTATATATGTTTTACATTTGTATATCCATCTAGAGTGAATATATAAATTTCCTCATGCATATGATAGACATCCAAGGCCAAAACCAGATGGGGCAGGTTCAGTAAAGAGTACTGAGGAAATTTATAATTCATTTTTAATAGTTTTTAAGAAATAACAAATTTGGGGGCACCTGGGTGGCTCAGTTGGTTGAACATTCAATTTCTGATTTCAGCTCAGGTCATGGTTTGTGAGTTCAAGCCCCATGTTGGGCTCTGTGCTTTCAATGTGGAACCTGCTTGGGATTCTCTCTTTCCCTCTCTTTCTTCCCCTCCCCTCACCAGACACAAATGAGTAAACTTTATTTTTAAAAAATGGAGGACGTTGGTTTCTAGTCTGACATGTAGAGCAATGGGAAGACATCATTCTTGCCCTCACCATAGGAAAAAAGCTGAACAAATGGAAAATCAACAATTCTTAGATGATTCAGAAAATTGAGGCCACAGAAAAATCTGCTGCCACAAAAATTGGAGAGACAGGTGTAGAGACCAAACCAGAGTTTATTTGCAACAGAAGCCCAGGAGCAGAAGCCTGCTACTAGAGACAGCACTAGAAGGAACACTTCCCCTCTAATTGATGAATTGCTAATGATCTGGAGAGTTAAAATCTGGGAGGCCAGTCTTGGGGAGTGACTCATTGAGAGAGCTCAAAATATTTTTTGAATGTCTAAAATCTGGCAACATTAAATGGGGAGGATGTATAGCATCAAGAATGCTCTTTCGTTGCTGGTAGGAATGCTATTTGATCCAGCCACCCTAGAAGACAATTCAGTGGTTTCTTCAAAACTAAACATATTCTTACCATATGATCCAGCAACAGGGCTCCTTGGTATTAACCCTAAAGAACATTTAGGGTGAATAGGTATTTATAGAAGTTTTGTTCATAAGTGCTAAAATTTGGAAACCACCATGATGCCCTTTAGTAGGGAATGGATAAACTGCAGTACATCCAAACAATGGAAGAGTATTCAAAGTTAAAAAGAAATGGGGTCTCAAGCTATGAAAACATATATTAGAAACATAGGTGCATATTATTAAGTGAAAGAGCCAATCTAAAAAGGCTGTATACCGTATGATTCTAGTTATAAGGCATACTAGGAAAGGAAAAATATGGAGACAGTAAAAGATGAATGGGCTGACAGTTTGGAGGGTGGTATAAAGAGACAAAGCACAGAGAATTCTTAAGACAATGAAAACATTCTAATATTATAATAGGGGATACATGCCATTCCATATTTGTCCAAACTCATCAAATGTATACCACCAAGAGTGAACCCTAATGTAAATATGGACTTTAGGTAATTTTGATGTGTCAAAGTAGTTTCATCAGTTGTAAAAAGTGTACCATTTTGTGGGGGAGGAGAGGCTGTTGATGATGAAGGAGGCTCTGCACATGTGGAGTAGAACTCTGGGAACTCTGTACTTTCCACTCAATCTGCTGGGTGCCGTTAAAAAAAAAAAGGAGCTTGGGGAGTTAGGGTCGCTCTTCATAGTCCTAGAATAAAGAAAAGAGGTTGTGTTTTCAAACATCTACAATGACAAGTATTAGACACACAGAGACTCTGAGAAGTTGTCTAATTCGAGGCAAAGCAGTTTCAAATGGGGAGGGGCTGGCTAGCAGCATTTCTAGCTGGGCTGTAAGTGTTATAGTCTATTGGAAAGTCACACCACAGAACCCCCATTGTAATGTTTTCTTTATTTTAGGAAGTGCTTTGGAATAATAATAAAGGACCTTCAACTTGTATGCCCCATGAAAAAGAAAATTTAATAATACATAATATTGTTGTCCATTCCACAAGTATTCATTGAGCCTGACAAGCCTGCACAATTTTCAATCAATATTCACCATGTGCATTACCATTATTTTTGTTACATTAGAACTTATTGGGATAAAATAGCTTCAGAGATGAACTAAAGAAAAAAGTTCTCTATGCACTGATGATATTTTTTTACTTAATAATAATGAAAATATGTAAAGATAATTGCTATGAGAATTTTTCTAGTGATTTTCTTAATCACTTTTTGCTTTACATTCATGTATTTTAAAGGTAGTCATTTTTTTAAAACAGTGACATATTCTTTCTAAAAAATTTCCCTGATCTTTTGTTATTTTTGCTGTTGTCCAGAGGGACATGCTGATCTTATGGACTTGTATTGCCACCCCCACCCCACAGCCTCCACACACAAAAGAAAAAATTGTAGAAGAGATACTATTTGCAGCTCTGTTGGCGGGTCATTACTTTGGGGAATCAGCCCTTGCTGTGGCAACAAATCCTTCCCTTTTCATTGTACCTGATACCGGGCTGGGTTTGTTCTCCACTTGGTGCTGTGTGATACGATGTCCTGCTGATTTTGGTGCAGCTATAATTGCTTTAAAAGGGAGCAACTGTGTATTTAATCTCAGTGTGTTCAATTGTGTTCTTGGTATGTCCACAGCCCCAGATACTTAAAGACTTATTTTGGAGCTGTGGCTTTGGAAGTTAGAAAGAACTTATCTAATGCTTTTATGTAGAACGAACCAATCTATTGAGACTAAGAGGATGTTGCCCCAAATTTGAAGTGATTCTATTTAATTTGTATTTAGCTTATTAGGAACTAATGAAAGAGAGATGGATTTTATGCAAAATTCATGGATATTTTTATTTTGAAACTATTTCTCCTAAGGGTGGATGAAACTATTTTTAAACCCTCTGGCTGAAGTAATTGACTCTTTTAAAAATGAGATCTTATTAGTCTAGAAAAGAGGTAAAGTTGAGAGAGATGCTGAATGTAATCAAGGCCACTGTGTCTATGTTGGTGAGCTAGATTCGCTTTTCAATTTGTCAAAATAGAGTAATGGGTGTAGCAGGAGGGATTTAGCTCAGGTTCTACGCAGAGATTCATTATTGCAATTTGATAATTCTCAATATAAAGTCTTCAAACTATACAAAAGTTTATGTTAAAAAGGAAAACTCAAGATGCCCCTCATATTTAGGGTTATTTACTGTTAAAAATGTGGTCTATAGCAGCATACAATATTTTATAATACGTACATGTGTGTCTCTGTTTGTCAATGTATTTTCTGACTTAGAATGGGATATATAACTTTCTTCTTCAACTCAAATTTTCATTTCATATTATATGGTGAGCTCACATCCATGTTCTTTTAAATAGCTTTATATTTTATTTTGTGATTTATAGCTTCCTTATTGGTTGTTTTATTAATTTATTTAATATTTATACATTACTTTATGCTCAGCACTGACTGTAGAGTTAGTAAACAAGATAGAATAATTTCTGCCTTCACAGAGCTTCTATAAAGGGGAGACATATGACAAATACTATTTAAATATTTATTAATGGTCATAAGTGCTGTTTTTAACTTTCTCTTATTGCAAACAATGTTACAATGAATAAAAGTATCCATATGATCCAGATGTATGTAAATACCTGCAAAATAAATTCTTAGAAGTAGAATTTCTGGAAATGTACATTTTAGAGATAAAACATTTTCAGAGAACAACCAAGTAGCATCTTCATTAATGCATTCCACAAGAGTTTTAAAAACGGTTTTGCCTTTAAGAAGATTTTTTAAATTTTCTTTTTTATTGTTAAAGTTTTTTATGTCTTTTATTTATTTTTGAGAGACAGAGAGAGACAGTACAAGCAGGGGAGGGTCAGAGAGAGAGGGAGATACAGAATCTGAAGCAGGCTCCAGGCTCTGAGCTAGCTGTCAGCACAGAGCCCGGCGTGGGGCTCGAACTCACGAACCTTGAGATCATGACCTGAGCCGAAGCTGGACGCTTAACCGACTGAGCCACCCAGGCGCCCCCTTAAGAAGATGTTTTAATTTATAATATCTTTAGTGACAACTAGTTTCTTGGAAGTATTTTTCCCCCACTGGGATAACGGTTTAGTGAGAACATTTTTCTAATTTTAGAGTGATAAATAAATATAAGATAGAATGTATTACTTTTAAATTATTTTAATGTGAAAGTTAATGATAAACAGATTTCACCTGATATAAATTCATGTGAGTTAGCCTGAAAAGGGGTATAAAATAGTACATTTCAAAGACTAAAATAGTGTAAGATTTAGCAATTTAGTATTTTGAAGAGCAAAGAGCTCATCAGTAACTTTACTGATAAGGAAGTCAAGATCTGGTTATACATTTAGTTATTCCATAAATCAAAATATTTTCTTGGATTATAGTTAGTATTAATGTTTTCTGGTTTTAGAGCACTGAAATGGATGACTATAAGTAGATAGGCAATGACAAAATTTGAAGAAAAAATGACTCCTAACTTCTTACTAGCAGACAGAGAGCCCAAGGAAAGCACTTATTGTTCCATAAATGCTCCCTCACTGGTCTAAAACTTGAAATTTGCTTTTTACTATAAGATACAGCTTTTTTTCAATGATGATTTTCAAAAATTTGGCTTTTTAAAAAACTATTTATATATTATTGAATCCAGATATTTCTACTATTTTGAAAATAATATCAAGTACCAATCATTTTTAAGAGAACAGATTTTGGTGGATGCAAAAAAAGAAAAGAAAGAAAGAAAGAAAAAAGAAAAATAAGGGAGCTGTGAATACTTAAGGTGAAGAGAAGAGATTAAAAGGCAGAAAAGTGATGAAATTAAGGAAAACCTTTAAAAGTTACAGATAAACATCAACTATTCTATAATTTGAGTATATCAGCCCTGATTAAAGAAAAAAAGAAAACCCACTGAATGTTGAACAACACCATGGAAATGATTAACAGACTTTGATTCCTCCAGGACTCATTGCCAGTTTGTTCCTGTTGACTCAAGAAACACTAGCGTTGAAGTCACCATCCAACTATGACCTTGTTACTCTCATCAAGATTTTGTTTAGCACTCTTCTGTTGCCAGTTTCTACATATTCCCAACCCTAGAACTCTTCTCATACTCCTTCTGAAAGTCATAGTCTATCATCAGCAAAAGTCCCTTTATCTTGAAACACATTTCTGAATTTCCAACCCTGTGCTCCAATGGACAAAATCTCATTTCTCACAAAGAACACAGCTTCTCTTATAGTCTTTGTATAAGGAAACTCTTTCTCCTAGAAAGAGGGTGATGCCATGTCTATACTTCATTCTCCCCCTGCTAAAAACCTTCAGCTTTAATTATATGATAAGATTATACCACACAGTACTCTTTGTTTTTTTCCATGCCCAAATAAACCTATTTATTGAGAAATGGTGGCTACTCTTACTTTAAACTTTTGTGCATGGGCCTCAAGTGGCCCTAATGCTGTCTTGTAATCATACTATACCTCCCTAGTCAAGTTTTTTCATAGTCTCAGATTTGATAACTTTACTCTCTTCTCTTCTCAAACTTTTAGAATCTTTTCCATCACCCTCACTCTTGGATTGTGATGTTGCTTTGGGTTCAGAGAGAAATTTGAGGCAATCATAAGATAAGGAAATTCTGAGAAACAACAACATTCTAGAAATCAAAAACACTGCAATAAGACTAACACTGTAATAGCTAAGGAAAGAATCAGAGATCGTGCATAAGTCAATAGAAATTTCCCAAACTAAAGGCAATGAAAAAAGATGAACAAAAAACAAACAAAGAAAACAAAAGATCTAAGAAATCCAAAAGGTATAAGGTAACTCTGATAAATTGTCCCCCATCCCTGAGATGTATGGAAATGTTCTGAGTTTATTTCACAATGGCTGCTTTTTCTCTTCTCTTGTCAGAGGCACAGTAATAGAATCATTTCCAGCTTTTTATCTTGACATTCTAGTAGGGTTCCTGGAGTTCGAACTCACTAAAGTGTGTGGGCTTCTTCTCTCAAGCTATTTCACACTCAGACTCCAGAAACTTAACAAAATGACCATTAAGTGTTTCTCCAAGCTCAAGCTCCAGTAGCTCATGTTCCAGGTAAGCAGACCTCAGCTGCCTCTCTCTCAATGAGTCTGTCTCTGCATTTCAGCGTGGCTCTTTGTTTTGGCACCTCATTTTACTGTTCAGTCTATGAACAAAACATTGATATTTTCAGTTGATTTAGCTTTTTTTCTTGTTCTAACCATAGGGATGTCAACCACAAAGTACTTCACATGTCGAACTGAAACCAGAAGTCCAATACTCTTATTTTTTTCTTTCTCTATACATATTTAGTCAAAAGCATTTGACAAAATACACCATCGTTTCTTAATTAAAACCCTTGAGAAAGTCGGAATAGAAGGAACTTACTTAAACATAATAAAAGCCATTTATGAAAAGCCCACAGCTAATATCATCCTCAATGGGGAAAAACTGAGAGCTTTTTCCCTGAGATCAGGAACATGACAAGGGTGTCCACTCTCACCACTGCTGTTTAACATAGTGCTGGAAGTCCTAGCATCAGCAATCAGACAACAAAAGGAAATAAAAGGCATCAGAATTGGCAAAGAAGTCAAACTTTTGCTTTTCGCAGATGACATG
>NC_043700.1:58398670-58432560 GCF_006229205.1 Suricata suricatta
ATCAAGAAACTGATCCCATTCACAATTGCACTAAAAACCATAAAATACCTAGGAGTAAACCTAACCAAGGATGTAAAAGACCTATATGATGAAAACTATAGAAAACTTATGAAAGAGATTGAAGAAGACACCAAGAAATGGAAAAACATTCCATGCTCATGGATCAGAAGAATGAACATTGTTAAAATATCATTACTACTCAAAGCAATCTACACATTCAATGCAATTCCCATCAAAATTGCACCAACATTCTTCTCAAAGCTAGAACAAGCTATCCTCAAATTTTTATGGAACCACAAAAGACCCCGAACGGCCAAAGTGATATTGAAGAAGAAAACCAAACTATTTATAGAACTCCCCTATGATCCAGCAATAGCACTGCTAGGGATTTACCCAATGGATACAGAAGTGCTGATGCATAGGGGTACATTTACCCCAGTATTCATAGCAGCACTGTCAACAATAACCAAATCATGGAAGGAGCCTAAATGTCCATCACCCGATGAATGGATCAAGAAGATGTGGTGCTGATAGTTTGTCTTGTGGAAATTGTGTAAGATGTGCTGTTGTGCGTTAATGAGATGGCAAATCCCTAAGCACCCTGCTCTGTGATATGTGAGAGAAAGTGGATGCCCCCCAAATCTATAATGTTTTGGCATTTTTCATCTTTTTCCAATATTCAGAGACAAATCAGTTATGTTGGCATGGTAACTTTTCCACACTTCCCTTCAGCCATTTAATAGTTCAATGGTGACATTGAAACCCACTACTATATACTTGAGAAATGAAAAATTATAACTCTTAATATGAAGGGAAAGAGTAGATTAGGAATATTATTATAAAAAATAAACTTTTAAAATTATATAACAAATACTGGGTTACTTCTATATATTACAAATTGTTTTCTCTGATTGACACTATCATATTTATATTTCTAACAAAAGCCCCAAATGTTGAAGTTGATACTTATTAGACAAAGATAAACTTACATTTTAATGGTTGTGGATTATAGGTAAATCATTTACTATAAACAAAAATGAGTTCGATAATTCATTAAAAATACTTACTTTGATTCTAAGCACTAAAATATCATAATTTATTCAGTTTGAATTCTCATAAATGGTTAATCATAAAGATTTATACAATATTAACAATGATATGTCAAGGAAATATTCAATTATTGCTTTTGCTTTCCTATACTTATATTTGGAAACTAATTTGAAACTAGAATGCATCAAATGTCAAATTTAAAATTTACAGTGAGTGGATTTTTCTTTCCTGTAATGAAAATTTTGCTTATATTGGATCAGTCTTCCTATAGAAAACATCCATGACTTGTGAAAAAATTATGAAAAATTAATCTTCTGAAAGTACTAAGGTTTGACCAAAGCCCACCAAAAAGGCCAATGAAACTCAATGGGGTCCTCCTCTGCCATTCACATTAGGGACAAAAGAATTTGAGTTAAGCTAATTTAACTGCTTGCTAAAGCAAAAAATTAAAACAAAACAAAATGAGTATCAGTACAAAAGAAACAACAAAAAAAGCTCTTTCAGATAAACATTTCACATTCCAGTGTCTCCACAATGACATATTATGTATTAATATCCAGAATAGGCTGCAAAATTACTAGCCATCAAAATTAATAGGAAACTGGAAATCATACATAGAAGAAAAGCCAATCAATGGAAACTGAAACTGAAGGACACTGACACTGAATTTAAAGTATCTGTAATAACTGTGCTCACAGATGTATAGGGTAATGTACTTGCAATTTTTTAAAAAGAAAATATCATCAAGAACAAAGAAAGAAAGAAACTACAAAGAGAAGCAGGTAGAAATATAAGGTAAGACATACATAGTGGTATATCAGAAATAGAAATAGTATCAGACAGATTTAAGAGCAATTTAGAGGTGACAGAAGAGTTGGTAATATGATAAATAGAAATTATCCAATTGGGAAAATAGGAAGAAAAGTTTTAAAATTGGACACAGTTCAGTTCTGTGGCTATAGGACAATATCAAATGGTATTGGAATGCTAGAGCGAGAAGAAAACCAAAAGGAAAAAATATTTGAAACAATAGGATTTGAAAATTGCCCATACTTGGTGAGCTGAGTCCTGTCAAGAAACACATGAGTGAGTTTAGATATGAACCTCCCACTGGTGAATCTTCCTGGCAAGACCACAGTCCCAGCCAACAGTCAGACTATAGTTGCATAAGAGATCGTGAGGCTGAAGCATCCACTATGCTATGCCTGGAATTCTAACACTGTAAAAATAATAAATGTCTTTATAAGATGAAAAATTGGGGGGGGGTGGGATTCATTACAGGAAATATTTGAAAAATAGATGTAATAAAATTCAAAGTAAAAGGATGATGTGCTAGATTTAGTTCATATAATTTCCCAGATCCACTCCACATTGGATTTTCTGCTTAATGTTACACATGGATCTGGAAACATCATGTAGTACTATCACCATTCTTTAGCTTACAGAAGGTATGATTTAATATTAATCATGTGTTTTTTGATGAATTCTGTTTTGTCATGGTCTCATATTATGTTTCTTAATATTACATAATTTTAGTTCTTATGACATTTTGACTTACAGGTTCATTTTATCAGAGAGGATTTATGTTCATTTTGGCCATATTAGTGGTTTTGTAGTTCACTACCCAAGGTTTTATTCCTACATTCCAATGCAAAACAGTCAGGGGTATTTCACTGCTGTGCCCAATCTCATTTGGTACATTGTTTTGATTCTGGTCTGTAGATTCTATCTGCATCTTCTCACCTGGGCATTTTTCTCAGTTGAGGTTTGACAGTGCCTAGGTTTAAGTACTGAATATGATTCCACTTCCCTATTTCTCATGGAGCATTCTCTCTGCTTTACAACCTGAATTCAACACTATTTTTGCAGTTTCCCAGAGTGGCCACAAGCTGTATCTTCCAAACCAGCCTGCCTTTAGGAATAAAAACGAGCATTATTAATAAATGCGTTTTTTTTTAAGTGTAAAAGAAAACTCTAGCACTTGGTTTCCTTGAACCAGAGTCTACGGATAAGCATAAATAGCACATGGTTTCAAAACTTCACTCTGTACCATTGACTCATTTCATATATTTTGTTTTCTTTTACATGATTTTCCTCCATTCTTATATATAGGAATGACAAGGCCTTATCAAACTTGACTGAACATAAAGTTAAACCACTTTTCAATCTTACTTTATACCTTCAAGTTTTATGAATGCTCTGTTAATTGCACTAAACTCAAACCGGACTTGACATATTGCCATGCCACAGCATATCAGGAATTAAAACTCAAAAGCCATTAGTGCCTTTAAGTCACAATTCATGTCATTAAAATATAGTTTAATAGACTTTGCCTGTAATGGTATCTTCTTAAGTCTACTTTAAATTTGTTAAAATGTGATGGTTTCTCTCATATTTTAAAAAATAATTTCTATTAGTTTAAGATTCAGGGAGTTGAGTGTAAGTATAAAGGATTCTTATGCAAATTCTATTTCTGGGGGTGCCCGGGTGGCTCACTCAGTTGAACATCCAACTCCTGATTTCAGCTCAGGTCATGATCCAAGGGTCCTGGGATCAAATCTGTGCATAGAGTTCGATGCTGAGTGTGGAGCCTGCTTAAGATTCTCTCTTCCTGTCTCTTTATCTCTTTCTCTCTCTCTCTCTCTCTCTTTTTCTCTCTCTTTCTCCCTTCTCTCTTCTCCTTTACCACTCTCACACTCTCTTCTAAAATAAAAATAAAATTAAATAAATAAATAAATAAATGATATATCTGATTTTTTTCTCCTTTTTTGATCACATGTAATTATGTGATTTTATGACATTATAATCCAACTGCCTGGACATTATTATGGAGTTATTTCCATATTACCTTATTTATCTACATCTATCTATCTATCTATCTATCTATCTATCTATCTATCCATCTATCTGTCTATTTATCCATCTGTCCATTTATTTGTTTTTGAGAACACATTTCTGTCAGCTTTATTGTAAGATTTTCAAGGGCAATATCCATATATTATTATTTTCTAATTCTTCCTTAGAGCCTTTGATTTTACTGGTTTTAAGGACTTATTAAAGAGAAAAAATTGAGTTGTCACAATCATTTAAAATTCATGAATACTTCTTAGATTAACATCATGAAGACCTATTTATCCTACTTTATACAATAACATTAAGAATCATCTCAAAAAATATGAAATAAGCCTTCAGGGTGTATAAATGATTTTAAGTAGAATTAACTAAATGATCTATATTTCTTTTTAACTCCATATTTCTTTAAACTGATGTAAGCATTAATGCTTGAATTTTGGTGGGAAGTTAATAATTTACATATTAGTTAAATCGGGTAGTCTTTACTCCTCCTTTCCTTTCCTTATTCTTTTTTTATTTTTTTAATTTTTTTTATTTTTTGCAAGAGAGAGAGAGAGACACCATAAACAGGGGAGGGTCAGAGAGAGAAGGAGACAGAATCTGAAGATAGGCTCCAGGCTCTGAGCTAGCTGTCAGCACAGAGCCCGATGCGGGGCTAGAACCCACGAACCATGAGATCATGACCTGAGCCGAAGCCGGACACTCTACTGACTGAGCCACCCAGGAGCCCCTCCTTATTCTTTAATTTATAGACAGGACACAAGTCAGGGGTCTTTCTTTTCACCTGATTGGTAACTTTCACAAAAATTAATAGGGGGCAGAAAATAGCAAGAGGCTTTGGAAGGTTTTTAATTCTCACCAAATGAGACTTTCTATGCAAAGTATTCATTTTAGCAAGATGTATTGGAAGGTTCATAATTCTCCCCAAATGAGAATTTCTATGCAAAGTATTAATTTTAGATAAAATATCAAAAATAATTCTGGTATTAAAAGTGAAATTATTTTTAAAAAAGAAACAGTTGAAAGTCTGATGGAAAAATTGTTGAATTATTTTGTCACTCTCAGTGAGAGAGTACCAAATGTTTAATGGCATTAGCATTAAAATGAGGATAAGCTTAGAATGAGATTGTCCCAGCCGGATTAATGCCTCCAGAGAATACTTAATGTATTTTTAAAGTGTCATGTAAGTGGGATTTACATAGAGATATTAGACACATATATAGCTATTAACTAATATTTGCTTTGGTTTGACAATTATATACTACTGTAAGTCTATGACAGGACCCAGAACATTAGATTAAAACACTTTATACAACCAGCAACAAAATCAAGTTAACTAGTCGCCACTGGATATTTTTCAATGTTTATTTATTTGAGAGACAGAGAGAGAGAGAGAGAGAGAGAGAGAGAGAAAATGAGCAGTGGAGGGGTGGAGAGAGAGGGAGACTGAGGATCCCGAGTAGGCTCTGGGCTGACAACAGAGAGGCTTGAACTCACAACTAAACTGAGCCAAAGTCAGATGACTGAATCACCCCAGGTGTTCTGCCACTAGATTTTTAATTGGAAAATTGCTAACTAGACCTGGCCTGCTAATATTTTAAACTTTTGCTTTTCTATTGCAGACATTTTTAATAAATTGAGGATATGAGAGAGAAGAAGCAAATATTTCCATGTTTTAAAAATATTTTTAATTACATAAATAGGATGGTCAGATATTCTACAACTAGGTCAAGGTAAGATACCTTATCCCCAGAAAAAACAAGTACTAATCATGCAGTTCTGTTCTTTTGTTCATATGGAACTTTATAATTTCCTGTAAACCCAAGCTTAACTCTCCTCCTTTGTTATAAGTCTCATGTCTGTGAATAAACTAGTAAGAACAACACCCAGGAGCCAACTTAAAAGTATTATATCTATAGGGTAGCCTAGCTGGCTCAGCTGGTAGATTGACTGCTTTTGGCTCAGGTCATCGTCTCATGGTTTATGGGTTTGAGCCCCACATTAGGAAGCCTGCTTCAGATTCTGTCTCTTTCTTCTTATTCTGCCAGTCCCCCACTTGCATCTCTTAAAAATAAATAAACATTAAAAGAATATTTTTAAAGTGGTCCGTCTGGAAAACTGTAGCAAGTGCTTCTGAGTTTTATGTAGAAAAAAAATCCCTCATTCATAATCACAAGCTCTTGCCTATTTAATAAACTATATTGTACCTCTTTTTGGTAATGAACCCTTTAGTTGTTGCAAACTATTTTTCTTATCAAAATCCTAGCAAAATGTCAAACAACCCAGTTGAATTAGGAGAAATCTTGAATAGCAAAGGAAACGATTTTCTTTGCTATGGTGGAGCTCCATCTAGATAACAGTAACTGACAGAGAAACGTATTTATTCTGGACTATGTGACCACAGTTAATTGCAGTTTCCTTTCTCTCTCATGTACTTATATACAGGTGTTCATTTCACAATGATTCTTTCTTTTTTTAAAGATGTTTTATATAGAGTAAAAAATCTAGTGCATATATTGAGGTCTCCATAGTTGGAACAGGATACTCGGTTTGTGAAAATGATCATATCACAAAACTTTAGCAAAGTTCTTATATTTCAGGCTTACCAGCTCCTTGTCGACTATATATGTTTTAATAATGTAAGACCCAAAATAAAACAGAAGCCGGGAACTCAGTGCTTGCTTTGATTTGAAGAATTTATTATCAAAACAGCATTTTAAATATTTAACAAAGAAGGGTGAAACCACGGAAACTCTCTAACTCTTTTGGGCTATAACTGTCAATTTCTGCTAGTTAGTTTTATTTTTAGCACTGGCTTGCAAATGCTATATTAGAATGAATATGTTTGTCTCTTGAAGACAACTAATTATTTGAACAGTGTCTGAGAAGGATCTGGGGCACGCTTCTGTTATTGACATCATTACAGACAAAACAAAAAGCTAACAGAGCACCTTGGATGGTAACTTATTTTTGTCCTATGGATTGATCAGATCAGTTTTTATGTGGAAGTTGGTGAGGATGAGTGTGTGAGATTCTATTCACATAGCAAATTCAGGACACTTGTACACTCTGTTCAAGGTTTCATAGAGAAGGCAAAGGCAAACTGTTATGTCAAATACTTTAAAATAGTCTTTTGACTATTGGATTTGGCAACATGGAAAACACTAAGCTAGATGGTACCTAGAGCCCAGGACTACTGCAGGTTCAAATGCCAATTATATCCCTACACACTGGCCACCTAATAAGAAGTAAAGGTCTTTAGTGTCAACCAATGTTCCCAGCAAAGAGCAAATGCCCAGTTAAATTTGTTGAATGGATAAGTGAATACCACTCTCATGACAATGAAAGACAAGTCCAAGTCTATAGCAGAGAACCAGAGAAGAGAAAAAAATGTTCGTCTGCTCATCTGCTCAGTCTCATCCCTATAAAATGGTCAGTGGTCTTGATTTTGCATTAAAAAAACAAACACAAATATAAAAAATCTAACAATGAAGTCTGAGGAGCTGCAAAGATCAGCCGCTTGCAGGCAAGGAAGTGTCACTCCCTGTGGGGAGCTGCTAAGATCAGCCGCCTGTAGGCAGGGAAGTGCTACTCCCTGTCGGGAGCTGCCAGAAGAACAAAGATCAGCTGCCTGCAGGCAGGGCAGTGTCGGCCCCTCAGGGGCTGTGCTAAAAACTTCAGTTTGGTTCCTCCTTTACCCTAGCCTTAATCAATCGACCCTGTTTCCTAGCAACAGACCTAGTCAGCTGCCTTGCTTCCCGCCTTGAACCTTATATACGGTGTGTGTGTGTCCTTTCAATAAACTGAGACTTGATCAGAGATTTTGTCTTGCCTCCATTTTCTGTGCTTCCTGCCCTACCCTATTCTTACTCCCTCCCTCAGTAACCTGCATAGACCTACCTGCCCGCCAGGTTGGAACAGTCAACAAAGAAGTGTTTCATGGGCGTACATGGAAGGGAGGCATCTTAGTCGATTCTGGGCTGCTGTGCCAACAAAACAGACTAGGTAGCTTATAATCAACAGGGATATATTTTTCAGAGTTCTGAAGGCTGGAGATCCAAGACTGGGATGCCAGTATGGTTGGGTGAGGGCCCAACGAGATAGTTGCACAACTGTATATCCTCTGTGTGGCAGAGGGGGCTAGGGAGCTCTGGGGGTCTCTTTTATAAGACCACTAATCCCATTTATAAGGGCTCAAGTCTCATGGCTTAAGTACCTTCTAAAGGACCCACCTCCTAATACCATTACATGAGCTCCAGGATTTCAACATATGAATTTTGGGAAGACACAAAAATGGCAGGAGGAAATGTGAAAATCATTGGGCCATACTTTTTAGTTATTGTTCTTTTTTTTTCTATCTAATAGAATGAATTTAAAAGAAAGTTGTGTGGTCAACCAAAATTATTATTATTTATTTTATAAATTAATACACTTTATTTTAAAGCATTTTCATGTTAATAACAAAATCGAGTGAAAAATACAGAGTTTCCATATACTTCTCTCTTAACCTCTCCCATCAGAAGCATCTTCCACCTGTGTATGTGTGGTATATTTGTTGCAATTTATGACCAAACATTGACACATGATTATTAACTAAAGTCCACAGTTAACATTCATTCTCCTCCTTTCTGTTGTACACTCTGTGAAATTTGATAAATGTACATTAACCTGTATCCACTATTATCATATAGATCATCATACAAAGTAGTTTCACTCCCCTAAAAGTTTCCTGGGCTTCATCTTACCCCTTTCCTCTGGCCAAACTCCTGGAAATCATTGACTGTACTAATACATAATTTTACCTTTTTTAAAATGTTGTTTAATTGGAATGATACAGTATGTAGCTGTTTTACATTGGCTTCTTTCACTTGGTATTATGCTTTCAAAGTCCTTCCAAGTATTTTCATCATTCAATCATATCTTTATTGCAATGAATAATATTTTGATGAACATCTGTCTTCTTTTATTTATTCACCTACTGAAGGACATCTTGTGGCTTTTAAGTTTTGGAAATTATGAGTAAAGCTACTATAAATAAATACTATAAATAATTGCATGTTTTGTGAGCTTATATTTGTAATTCATTTGGATAAATACTAAGGAGTTCACTTGCTAGGGTGTTTGGTTAGAATATTTTTAGCTTTGTAAGAAACAACTAAACTATCTTCCAAAGTGGCTTTACCATTTTGCATTTCCACCAACAGTAAATAGGAGTTTCTGTTGTTTCACATCCTCTCCAGAAAGTGGTATTGTAAATGTTTTGGATTTTACAATTCAAATGGGTTTATAATAGTATCACATCATTGTTTAATTTGAAATTGCCTAATGATATATATGTTGACCATTTTTTCATATGCTTACTTATTAGTTGAATTAAAAAATTTTTATATTTATTTATTTTTGAGAGACAGAGATAGACAGAGTCCAAGTTGGGGAGGGGCAGAGAGAGAGAGGGAGACACAGAATCCCAAGCAGGCTCTAGGCTCTGAGCTGTTAGCACAGAGCCCAACACGGGGTTTTAACACACAAACTGCGAGATTATGACCCTAGCTGAAGTCAAACACTTAACTGACTGAGCCACCCAGGTGCCCCTATTAGTTTGAGGTTTTTTTTGATAAGGTGTCTGTTCAGGTATTTTATGAAATTCTTATTGCTGATTTTAAAATATTTTTAAAAATATGAATAACTGTGCTTGTGTTTATTCGTTTTGTCACTTCTTTGGTATGTTCTACAAAGACAGTAATATCATCTGTGAAAAGTCCTGGGTTTGTTTCCTCTTTTCCAATCTGTACACCTTGTATTTCCTTTTCTTGTATTATTATATCTTGTAGGACTTCCATTCTGATGGTGCAAAGGGGTGATAAAGGGAGACATCTTTGCATTACACTTGATCTTACTGGGAAAGTCTGTCGTTTCTCACACTAAATGTGATGTTCACTGTAGTTTTTGATAGATGGTCTTTATCAAGTTGAGAAACTTCCCTTCTATTCCTGTTTAAATGAGAAAATTAATCATGAATGGGTGCTGAATTTTGTCAAATTGTTTTTCTGTATCTATTGGCAAAGTCATGTAAATTTTAGCCTATTGATGTGTAGGATTATATTAATTAATTTTTTAATGTCAGAGCAGCTCTGCACACATGAGATAAGACAGACTTGGTTGTGCTACATAATTCTTGTTACACATTTTTGGATTCCATTTGCTAATATTTACATGGGGAATTTTGAATCCATATTCATGAAATGTATTGGTATATAGTTTTCTTTTCATGCAACTTCTTTGTATAATTTTGCTAGTAAGGTAATGCTACAGTTACATAATATTCCCTCTTTTATCTTTTGAAATAGATTGTAAGGAATTGGTATAGTTTCTTCCTTAAATGTTAAGTAGAATGTGCAAGTGAACACATCTTGGTCATATGCTTTTTGTTTTAAAATGTTATTATTTATCCAAATTCTTCTTTTTCTTTTTTTTTCACTTTTGTCTGTTTTTTGTTTGTTTGTTCTATTTTGTTTCAGGTTCTAGTTAGTTAGTATATATAGTGTAATATTGATTTCAGGAGTAGAATTTAGAGATTTGTCACTACATGTAACACCCAGTGCTCATCACAATAAGTGCCCTCCTTAATACCCATTATCCATTTGAACTTATTTTGTGCATGAGGTAAGAAAGTGGTCCCCCTTCATTCTTCTGTATGTAGCTGTACAGTGTTCCTAATACCATTTGTTGAAGAGACTGTTTTTTTGTTCCATTGGATATTCCTTCCTGCTGTGTTGAGTTAGTTGGCCATATTTTTGTGGGTTTATTTCTAGGCTTTCTATTCCGTTCCATTGGTCTATGTGTCTGTTTCTGTGCCAGTACCATATTGTTTTGATCACTAAAGCTTAATAATATGCCCTGAAGTCTGGAATTGTGATGCCTCCAGCTTTTCGGTTTTTAAAAATGTTTTTATCTATTTTTGAGAGAGAGGGAGAGTGTGAGTGGGAGAGGGTCAGAGAGAGACAGAAACAAAGAATCCAAAGTGGGCTTCACACTGACAGCAGAGAGCCTGATGTGGGGCTCAAATTTAGGAACTATGAGGTCATGACCTGAGTTGAAGTAAGATGCTTAATTGTTTGAGCAACCCAGGTGCCCTGAGCTTTGCTTTACTTTTTCAAGATTGCTTTGGCTATTCAGGTTCTTTTGCGGTTACATAAAACTTTTAGGATTGTTTGTTCTAGTTCTGTGAAAAAATGCTCATGATATTTTGGTAGAGATTGCATTAAACATGTAGCTTGCTTTGGGTAGTATAGACCTTTTAACCATATTTTTTCTTCAAATTCATGAGCATGGACTTTTTTTACATTTCTTCATGTCCTCTTTGATTTCTTTCATAAGTGTTCTACAGTTTTGAGAGTACAGACCATTTATCTCTTTGGTTAAGTTTATTCCTAGGTGTCTTATGGTTTTTGGTGCAATTGTAAATGGGATCAATTCCTTAATTTCTCTTCCTTCTGCCTTATTATTGTTGCACAGAAATACAAATGATTTCTGTATGTTGAGTTTGTATCCTGTAACTTTGCTGAACTTATGTATCAGATCTAGAAACTTTTTAGTGGAGCCTTTCATATTTTCTACAGAGTCTCATGTCATCTATGAAAAGTGAAAGTTTGACTTCCTCCTTGCTGATTTGGATACCTTTTGTTTATTTTTTTTGTCTGATTGCTGAGGCTAGGCTTTCTAGTACTATGTTAAATAACATGGTGAGAGTGAGCATCCCTGTCTTGTTCCTGACCATCCTTATTGCAGATGCTATTAGCTGTGGATCTTTCATATATGGCTTTTATGATGTTGAGGTCTGTTCTCTCCATCCCTACCTTGTTGAGGGTTTTTTCAAGAATGGATGCGGTACTTTGTCAAATACTTTTTCTGCATTTATTGAGAATATCATATGATTCTTATCTTTTCTTTAATTAATGTGGTGTATCATGATGATTGATTTCCAAATATTGAATGACCCTCACAACCTGGGAATAAATCCCACTTGATCAGGGTGAATAGTTCTTTTATTGTACTGTTATATTTGATTTGCTAGTATCTTGTTGAGAATTTTTGCATCCATGTTCATTAAGGATATTTGCCTATAATTCCCTTTTCTTAAGAGGGTTTTTGTCAGGTTTTGGAATCAAGATAATTTTGGCCTCATAGAAGGAGTTTGGAAAATTTCCTTCCATTTCTAATTTTTGGAATAGTCTGAGAAGAATAGGTGTTAACTTTTTAGGAGTTTGGTAGAATTCCCCTGGGAAGCCATGGATCCCTGGATATTTATCAAATTCTATAATAAATGGGGCCAATTCAGAAAGTCTATTTCTTTTTGTGTGATTTGGGAAATTATATCTTGAAGGAATTGCTTCATATTTTCTAGGTTATCAAATTTGGGGCATAGAACTGTTCATGGTATTCTTTTATTATCTCTTATGGCCCAAGGAGTCTGTAGTCTCAAGATTTCTTGTTTATTTTGGTTCTCTGTAGCTTGAAAATGATATATATTCAATATTGTACCAGATACTTCTTCCGTTACTTTATCATTTTATTCTCTTTCATTTAATATGCCATTAGGTGAGATACTAGTTAAGGGGACAGGCCTTATTAAGAAGGGCAGAGTGTCCTGGTGTATTTCAAAATGTATCTTTTCTCTCTATCTGTAAGAAGTATGGATGAATTTTTCACCTATATTTATTATGGGAAGCTGATTGAGCCCCTACAGATAAATCCCACAATATTGTGTGGGGACATCCCTATGACTGAACCCTTCTTGAGTTTTTAATTCTTAGACTTGTCTATGCTGAGCCTCCATCAATCTCTAAATTATGGTTCATATTTTCCTTCCCTGGCATTAATTCTTGTAATTTCCACTTATGAGTCTCTGCTCAGATATTTTCCTTCTCTTCTATGGAATAACAGAATGGAATGGAACTATGTATTTTTCTTCACCCAGGTCAATTAAACACTGGTAAAATCCCAATAGGTTAGTCTCTGCTGAAACAGTTTCTGTTGAGAGCAGTTCTTGTAAAGAAGAACAAAATGTTCTATCATATTTCAAAATGACAGTATTCCTCCTCATTCTGATGGAAGTATGAGAGGATTTTCTCCAATCTCACTGTGAGAAGTTAGTAGGGCCTCTAGAGGTAACAAAAGGGGTGTGTCATTCCCTAAGACTGAGATCCCTGAGGTTTTAAATTCTTAAACTTGTCTATACTGATCACCCATCAATTCATCATTAACTGTTTTGGTTTTTCTAGTGGATATTACTTCTTCTAGAAGCTTGTGGTTTTCCATTCAGGTAAGTTGTAATTTTTTATACCTGCCTGTGTGTCTTTCCAAATTTGGGGACAGCTATTTTCCCTGTGAAAGAAAGAATAAAAGGGAATGTTGTACGCTAAGAAAGGTTCAGGGCTTCTACTCAAAGCTTTACTTTAAGTGTCTTGGGAGTTGGCTCAATCTTGTCTTCAAGTTAAAAAAGCCCAACAAAAGTTTGTTGTAACACTTCTCCTGTGGTTATAGTTAAAACCTAATCCAATATCTACTTTCATTTGGGAGCCAGACCTGAGGGATTTCCCCACCCTAAGCTTGTGTTTTCCTGGTGTCAGTTTTACTTCCTTTACTTTGACTATAATGATGCAACCTTTCTTACAGGTGAAGATATTCTCAACATGTTGTGAAGCTCTCTTTAAATATTTGTTAATGTTTATTTATTTTTGAGACAGAGAGAGTGAGTGAGTGTGTGTGTGTGGTGGTGGTGGGGGAGACAGAGAGAAGGAGACAGAATCCAAAGCAGGTTCCAGGCTCCAAGCTGTCACCACAGGGCCCAATGTGGGCCTTAACTCACAAACTTGAGCCAAAGTTGGAGGCTCAACTGACTGGGAGACTCAGGCACCCTTTGTTGTTAAGCTCTTAGTAGATGACGTGAGTCTTCTAAGTGGCTAAATTTGTTTTTCTTGATTTTTATGTAGTTTTTAATTTTCAAAGTTCTGATGATTATAAAACAAAAGTGTTGCTCAAATTTCTGTAATTTAATTGTTGTGCTTGAATGATTTTCTCACAAGGATTTTTTGAACGTTTATTTATTTTTGATAGACAGAGAGACAGAGCATGAGCAGGGGAAGGGCAGAGAGAGGAGACCCAGAATCTGAAGCAGACTCCAGGCTCTGAGCTGTCAGCACAGAGCCCCACGCGTGGCTTGAACCCATGAACTGCGAGATCATGACCTGAACTGAAGTTGGATGCTTAACTGACTGAGCCACCCTGGTACACCTCAAGGATGTTTTTTAATGTTTATTTATTTTTGAGAGAGAGAGCATAAGCATGAGTAGGAAAGGGGTAGAGAGATAAGGAGACAGAGGTTCTGAAGCACGCTCCACACTAACAGCAGAAACCCCAATGCAGAGCTCGAACCCAGGAACTGCAAGATCATGACCTGAGCCAAAATTAGACACTTAAAGAGCTAAGCCACCCAGGTTTCCTAAGGAATTTTTTAAGGGCAGTTTCTTGGACAACTTTGTGCACAAAATATTCTTAAATCCTGATTTCTTAATATAATCAGATAGTATCTTCCTCCCAACATATTTTTTAAGAATGCTGATTTCTGGAAAATTATCCCTGCTTTTCAAAAGAGTTAATTGTACCAATAAATTTAGCTGTTCTAGTTCATAATGGAGCATACTAGTAGCGCTGCAAAATAATGATATGCAAATATGAAAATTTCAATCACATAAGGAAGTGAATGAGAAACCTATGCATGTATGGATAAAGTAAAAGAAAACTTTCTTAGTGCTATTAGAAATTGCACATTAGATTTCGACTTGGGTTATTGATTATTTTTGCTTCTTAGATACTAGTGCAATAGACCAAGGTGTTATCATTGATATATTTTTTTCAATGACATTTTATAAAAATAAGTTTTAAAGCTTTATAACTGTAGTTTTGTTAGAGTTAGTTCAACTTCATCTTCAGTGTGTCCAGGAACCGTACCTAGTAAGTATTAGTTGAGTAGAAATGTGTACAAATAATGCAAGAAACTTTGAAAACATAGCTATGTAGGCACGATGTTATGAACTCCATGGTAGACTAGGGTATGTTAAAAACTGGTTGTCTTGGAGATGAGATATTCAGGGCAACATAGAAAGACAGTTCAGACCACTTATTTAGCAAGGCCTTACAAACAATGCTTTTTAAAATGACACAACCTGTAAACACTCTAGTGCTAAGAATTATATGAGTGTCTCCATTGTATTTTTTGTTTATATAACCTATTATTACTGGAGATATTGAACCACTTGGAAATTTTCAAGTTACTCTTGTTTAATATAGAAATTGAGAATTGTTAGGTGATTTTATAAGACACTAAATATGTTACTGGATTGAAGAACACTTCTATTTTCACCTCACTTATTCTTCTCAAAAAGGTCAATATTTTTATTGTAAGATTTAAATGGTGCACTGAGACCGGAATCTTCTTAGAATTTCTTTCTCCTGGCCAGTAACATACTCAGCTAATAGTGTTAGACAACTGCAAACAACCAAAAAGTCCCAACTTCTCTTGGTAAACACTAGTTAACCTGCTGATTCCAGAGATAGGAAAGAAACTTCTCACTAGAGAGAATGTAACTTGCAAAAGCAAAGTTCATTATACGTTGCCTGACACGCACTACCTCCTAGAATACTCAACACTACAATCTGAAGAAGGCAGGCTTTCTCTCAGTAAACCTAGTTCTCTCTCAAGATATGTTTGGTCATGGTCCATTAAACAACAAAACAAACAAACAAAACAAACCCTGACACCTATTCTCCATTATGCCATCATGTACCCTTTGAATATATAAAATTTCATTTCCTATTACTCAGTGCTCGATTCAGCAGCACACATAGTAAAATTAGAACAATCATTCCTTGTTACTGAGGCATGGTCAAATGAAAAAAATGCATAACCTCTATTGGAAAATTTTTAAAGATTAATCATAGCACAGATTTATAAAATTAATACTATTTGTTTAGCAACTGCTGTGTAGTAGACATTCTCCCAAGAGCTTTACATTTATTAATTTATTTTGTACCCGCAAACTGTATTTTCTTGAACTGTCCTGTATTTGCCTAGTATCATAATAGTTTTTCTAGGCTTGATTTATTCCAGCAAGAGAATTCCACTTGATCTTAAGATAAAGCTATTATTGTTAAATAAGTATACATACATGACTTTTCTCAAGCAAGAAAACCTAGACGTCTTTTTCCCTTGATTTCATAAATTAATAGATTGCTTTGGTAAAATTTATTGAAATTCTACTTGGTCTCCATCCTCAGCACTTCTGCGCCTCTTGAAAAGCCTCCATACTTCCCCAATTCTTCAACAAATCCTATAAAATTCTTTCCCTGTTTATTGCTTAGATGTAGTTTCTTCAGAGGTTTTTCTCCTTGCTTCACAGCAATAATAAAGGGAAATCTTTAATTTCTTCCAATTACTCTATTTTAACAATTCTCAGAACAATATATTATTCTCACTTTGCATTTGGGAATCTCACTTGGAGTCACACGGTTGGAAAAAAGGTAAACCAAGATACCAACCCAGGCATTCTGGCCCCAGAGGCCCCCTCCCACCTCCCATAAACAGACACACACACAGCCTCTTTCATCTCTATTCCCTAAACACCCAGACTCTTAACCACATTATTCTGTACCATTATTTCAAATTCTTCACTTCAAATTGGTTAGTTAAGAAAATTATAAAGACCTTTACATTGCTTTCTTCCTTAATCTTTTCTTTGAAAAAATTATGTTCCATTTAAAAGTTACATGTATAATAAAATGGATTTATATTCTTTTCTCATTGTAAATAGGCTTGATGTTATGTATTTATAAGTGGATGGAGATTTTTATTCATTTGGTTGGTATACTATAAACTTAACTACTTAAATAGCTTTTCTCTACAGTATTTTAATGTTAGAGTGGATGATACTTCAGCAAAATTCTTACATGTTGGTGCCTTCAATAGAATTGAATTTAAAAAAGATCTCAATCGGGGCCCCTGGGTAGCTCAGTCAGTTAAGTGTATGACTTCAGCTCAAGTCATGAACTTGCCATTCCCAAGTTTGAGCCCCATGTTGGGCTCTGTGCTGACAGCTTAGAGTTTGGAGCCTGTTTCAGATTCTGTGTCTCCCCATCTCTCTCTGCCCCTCCCCTGATTGCACTCTGTTTCTGTCTCTCTCAAAAATAAATAAACATTTTTTAAAAAAGGATCTCAACCCATGGACCACTTGATACTTATCAAATTCAGAGACAGCATAAAAGGAAAACCGGAAATTGAACTACATTAAGAATCTGAAATTTCAGTGCTTTCTGGTAACAATTAAGGAGAATGTATGTGAAATAGTGGATATATATATATATATATATATATATATATATATATATATATATGATCCAGAGTCTAAGAAATAACAAATAAATATAAATATTTTGTATGTTGTGAAAGAGTTATGAGGAATCCTGTTTTTTTCCTGATATTTAATCACAGAACTTTAACTGTGAGGCCATTTCTCTGTGATTATACTATAACACACTTTATGTTATAGTAAGATGAGTGATACTATTTTATTATTTAAAATTAATTGACTTTTGGCACAGAAATAATTAATGAAGAGGATTTTTCCTGGAAACAAAAAGTAAACAACTATAAGAATTTTATAGAGTACCTAAATGGATTCATCCTTTGTGTCTGTATTCGGTTCTCCACTCTGCTATTTTATCCTCTCCTATTCTGTTTCACAATAATATTTATGTAAAATCTTAACAATTTTTCTTTCTCCTATCCATCTGTTAACCAGTTGTCTAACATAAAATCAGCATGTTCAGAAATGTTAATGACAACAAAATGGTCCAATATTCGTTTGCTTTCACAGCTACTGAAAGAACATTTATCAGCTCATCTCTCTATGTGCACATTAAAAAAAATTAAAAAGCTTGTTATGTGATCTCTACAAATCTGGTCTTTTGGCACAATGTTCATGATAGTAAAAAACGTAGCATTTGAATATTATCACTGTTGAAATATTCTCCAACTTTTATTAAGATTTCAAGTTACTTTAAAGGTTTTGGATAATGAGAGATTCACAATAAAGATTTCTGGACTTTTGTTGGTAAAGCAGAACATTAATTAAAGTCAATCTACCTGTGCTAACAATGGAAAATCCCAAAATTTAAAAAGATAGCACAAAGCACCCTAAATTTAATTGAAATATACATTTATAAATGTATTCACACATAATAAACATACTACATGACATTATTAAATAAGTTTTAAAATATAGATTCTTTAATAGATTAAATGTGTTACCGGAACACTTGATAAAACTCAGAACTCTTTACTAATGGAAATAAAATAGTGGAGGTAAATTTGTTTTGTAACATATGAACATATGTCAAATTGAAAATACTTTTAAGAAAAATAAGTGTAACATTCTCATTAAAATCTCTCGCTAAAATATTTTCCTATTACTGTGCTAAGACTGAGGAAATGAAAAATATCTTAGAATCTTCTCTACGAAATACTTATGCCCAGAAGATGAAATGTAAATCAACCAAAACACCTGAATTATTAAGACAAACATAACAGCCTGTTGATCAAAATTTGGTTTAAGCTTTAATCTCACTATGACCATTAGTCTCAAACTGTTAGGTTTTACACAGTGCTGAGCAGTTCCCAGCCTTGCAAAACTTGGATTAAAATCCATCATCTAGCCAGATCCTAAGAACCCCATCATTCTCTACTCTTCCTTTTGTAGGCCCTGTTAAAATTCTGCCAAGGTATCTTTCTTCTTATTTCAATAAATCTAACAAAATAGGCTTTGCTTGCTCAAAAGGTTTTTTTATGGTGTTTTGCTATCCTGAAAGTTGACAAAAGCAGTAAACACACAAATCAATAATTTATCTATAGATATTAAACATGACTAGAAATAGAAAGAAACAAATGTTTCCACAATAGATACAATAACAATAGCAATGTCTACCACAAAGGCACAGGATCTATAGAGATAAAACAATCAAACCATATTAAAAGACATAATAGAAAATGGAAACAGAATGAAAAATTGCGCCACATATTTGAATGGGAAGATTTCATGGAATAAAACTATCAATTTCTTGCACAGTTAGTGGGAATGCAAACTGGGGCAGCCACTGTGGAAAACAGTATGGAGGTTACTCAAGAAGTTAAAAATAGAACTACCCTATGATCCAGTAATTGCAGTATTATTTACCCCCAAAGTACAAAACCACTATTTCAAAGGGGTATATGTGCCCTACTGTTTATAACAGCATTATTTATAGTAGTCAAACTAGGTAAGTAATGCAACTGTCCATTGATAGATGAATGGATAAAGAAGATGCGGAATATACATACAACAAGATATTATTTGGCCATAAAAAAGAATAAAATTTTGCCATTTGCAATGACATGGATGGAACTAGACAGTATAATGTTAAGTGAAATAAGAGAAAAATACCATAAAATGCAATTTAAGAAACAAAACAAATGAGCAAAAGGAAAAAGAGAGAAACCAAGAAACAAAGTTTTAACTATCAAGAATAAACCGATGGCTACTGGAAGGGAGGTGGAGGGGAGGTAGGGGTGAAATGTCTGATGGGTCTAAGGAATGCACTCATTGTGACGACGAGCAACAGGTGATGATCTATGGAAGTGTTAACATGTTGAATCACTATGTTGTACACCCACAGTTAATATAACATTGTATGTTAACTACGTGGAATCAAAATAAAAACTAAAAAATTAAATAAAATCTTAATAATAAAATAAAATAAAAATATAAGAAATAAAAATACCAATTTCTCCCAAACTGTCATAAAAGCTATACAATCTTAAAGAATCCTGATAGTTTCTTTTTAAAGTTCTTGCTGGAAGTTAGTATGAAAAATATAAAAAAGGAAAACTGTGAGACACATTTTTCCTACTAGATATTAGCATACTACAAAAGCACTGTAATTAAATCCAGATCGATTGTGCTGGATATGGGAAAAAGAGTAATCTCAGAAATTACTGGTGGATATGTATCTTGTTGCAATATACTATTTGAAAAGCAATATGTAAATTGTTATAATTTCCTGTTTGGAAAGCAATTTGGTAAATAACTATTAAAATTAAAAATACATATACTCTGTGGCTCAGCAATTCTGCTGGGAATCTTTCTCACAGAAATAAAAGCATAATGGTCATAAGAATATATTTATTGTAGTGGTTTTCATAGTAGCAAAAACTAGAAAACCTAGGTAATATGCAAATAGGAAATGCTTAGATAAATGAGGTCACATCTAACCAAGAATACCTTGTAGCTGTTGAAAAGAATATGCTAGAGTAGCACTTCTCAAAGACACTTGTTCCATGAGACCCTGTTGAATATATATAATAGAGATAGATGATAGATAGACAGACAGACAGATAGATATCCTACCATCCTGTAATTCAATAACCAAAAAACATCCTTTATTTTATATTAATGTATGCATATGTACAAGTATGTCTGTGTATAACTGTAGACGAATGGAGAAACTTATGTTGGGTTTTTATATGGGTTTATGGATATGAAGGGAAACTACTGTGTGTGGAGGTAGAGAATAACGAGGCAAGATATTTTTAAAGAGCACAAAATGTAAAATACATGTGTTTATGTAACACTTACATGTGTATGTGTTCAATATTTATACAAAGAAATTAAAATCTTTCCCAAACTGATGAATGAAACATATTTAGAAAGCAAACATTTCAAAACTGTCTCTATCCCCATCCCACTCCCAAAATAACACCTCAAGAAGGCTATATAAGTGCTTTCTCTGGTGGATCTTAAATATCCCAAAACAGAGGTATTTTTTTTATTTGCAATTATACATGTATTCTTGAGGGAAAAAAAAGTTCTCACTTTTTTTGTCCAGGGAATGTTGAGGGATAGAGGTGGGACTTGGCATCTGGCTTCTGGACACGACTTGTTAGAGGCAGGGGGCAGCAGGGCAGAGGGTGTTAGAAGTGAGCTTGGGCCAGTGTGCGGTAGCAGGAAAACAAACCTTGCCAAGAGAATACTGGGATGTGAAGTAGTACTGTAGATAGTATTACCGATAGTTGATGCGCATGTGCACTGATACACAGCAAGCCCCTTTACATTTCCCAGCACCTCTTGCAATTATTTTGGGATCAGGCAAGGAACCTAGCGAATGAGCACTACGCTGACATAATGCGTCCTTTGGGCCTGAAATGACACGCCTGTGCCATTTTTCTCCACCATAGTAAACTTGCAGGCCACACATTTGTCCCAGAGGACTCAAACACAGGATAGAAGGTGACTGTGCAAACCAAAGGCATGCAGATTTGATCTACCATGACTACGATACAAGTTGCTATCCTTTTTTAAATGTTTGTTTGTTTGCTTATATGTATGTATGTATGTATTTTGAAAGAGCAACAGAGAGAGGACAAGAGTGCATGCAGGAACAGGAGGGGCAGGGAGGGAGAAATCTTAATTTCAGCTATTTTTTTATTTTTTTTTGAGGGAGAAACACAAACAGGAGAGGAGCAGAGTAGAACACGCAAAATCCAAAGCAGGCTCTATGCTCTGAGCTGTCAGTGCAGAGCATGACTCAGGATTGGAATTTGTGAACCGGGAGGTCATCACTTGAGCTGCAGTCAGAACCTTAACCAACTGAGCCACCTAGGTGTCCCAGAGAGACAGACAGAGAGAGAGAGAATTTCAGGCAAGTTTGATGCTCAGTGTGGAGCCGAATGTGGTGCTTGATCCCATGACACTGGGACCATGACTCCAGTTGAAACCACCAGTCCAACACTCAACTGACTGAGCCATTCAGGACCCCTAGATGTTGTTATCTTGTATTGAGGTGCTGCTTAGAAAACAGATTTTTAGGGGCAATAAGTGAGAGGCAATACAAATTCTTATTGGAAAGGGATATAAGTTTTATTCAGGAGGCTGGCCACCTGGGGAGAAGGTAGACTCTGGTCGAAAAGCCAACTCTGAGGTTTCTGCCCGGCCCAGAGATTTTTAAAGGGGTTTAATCACTTAAGGAAGTGCAGTGGTCTGTGACATTTCTTGATTCCTTGCAAACATGATGATGTCACCTGCAGAGTCGTCGTGGTACCTGGAGACTGTGCAAGAAATTCTAATCCCTTGCTGCCCAGGTGGTGTTGTGCAGGAAGGTCTGATTCCTTTGCTTTGCTCTTTCTACAAGTAAGGACAAGGTCTACGGATGTGCAAAAAGAGGCCAGTAAAGTCATTCGTGTGACCTTAAAAAGGAAAAACAATTTACTAAAAGATTGCTGAGCTAATCAGAAAGCCAAGCTGACCTCAAACAGACTTTCTTGCATCTGTGGACTGGGAAAGTTCTGGTCCTTCAGTCCCCAAGATCAGTAGACTGCAAATATCAGAAAGTAAATTAGTTTTGTTACAGATCAAGGTCGTTAGGTCTGCAAGCAAGGAGTGTGTTAATTTGAAGCAAGTTAATTCTTACGACCTGCTGAAGTGCTGTTACATGAAGTCTTTTTCTCAGTAAAGACTCGTGAATGCACTTAATGGCATATGGGAGTGACTGGAAGCCACAGGAGAAAGCTTACAAAATCCTTCAGTGAACCATATTGCCAGAGAAACCATAAACATGGATTAAAAACAAAAACAAAAACAAAAACACAAAAAAACCCCAAACCCAAAAACAAATAAACAAAAACTTTGACTTTGCTAGCTTAAAACATTATTTAAGCATTTATAGTTTTCAGTAAGGCTGGGCTGTGAAAACTGAGTGGCTAGCACTCAAAGAGGCCTATTCTCCCAAACCCACTTTAGGTACAAACACAGAAGAAATAGCCAAGGAAGGACAAAGGGCTCACTCTAGAGAACAGATTCAGATCCTAATGGAACACATCTCCTACACTTCAAGGGTAGCAAGCTTTGCTAATACATGCCCAATGAGATTTTAGGATTGCTAAGGACCAGTGATTTCTGTACCCTATGCCTTTTTCTTTTTCCAAATAAAATGATTATTGCTATTTTCCAGTCCATGTTTCATCATTTGATTTTGAGCATTTCTTGTGAAAAAGGAGAAATAATTTGCTTTCTCATACTTTTGTTTTTTTGACTGAAAGAAGAAAATTACGGTGGTGAAGAAGAGGCTACCATGTGCTATTTAGAAATCCTCGATGTTCAGATAAATGCATTGATAAGAGGAGACTTTGAGTGGCTTCTCCCAGAAAAGGAAGGGGCATTGTTGGAATGGGAAGAAAGGAACAAAGCAACATATGGTGACCAGCGAGGGAGATTGCCTGAATTTATTCTGAGTGATTACCTATGAATCATTTGCATATTGCAGCACTCTTTTTGAGTTAGGGATGAGGCTAGGTTGGATCAACGGGTTGAGCGTGGAGGTAATCTGAGTTACTTCCGGGTTCCGGCAAATACGAATCAGTATGACTCCTCCATCACTCTTCCTCTTCTCCAGGGACCCATGAAGCCGTGGCTTCCAGGTGATGATGATTCAAGAGGAGGGATGTCTATGTTGCATTAGAGCTTGGGTGCCTGAGAAATAAGTTTTCTTTGTGTAAAGCCTCTGAGACTTTGGGGTTTTCCTGTGAACAGCTGAAATACATTGGTTGGTGTATTGAAGAAACTGACTTAGTGTAGAGGCTCGAGGAAGCCTTCCTGGGTAATCAATGTGTGAATGAGCTCTGAAGGAAGGACCTGTAGGCATTTAGGAGGCAGACTGTTTCTTGGGAGGGGGATGAGGATGACACACAAAGACATTGTGATCTTTGGTGTTGACCAACAGACTCTCCACATATGACAAAAGCAAATAAATAAATTTAATAAGGATACATGGGCACTTCTGTCACTCAGGGTACAGAGATTTGTACGGAACTGTGACAACCTATGACCCCAGCTACTCATCCTCATGACTAACCTAGATCAGGTCAGGGAAACTTTGCCCTTCATTCATCATGTGCTTGAACTACATGACTGTGTCTGAATACTTTGAAGGTTTGTAGAATTTTTTATTTTTTCCTGCCAATGTCAGGGACAGATGTAAGTTTGTAGTGCAGTCAAGATTTGATGGGTGGGGGCTCTTAGGTGAGTGAAAAGACAAATTTATTAACTTGTCAAACTCTGCCTTTCAGATAGTAAGAATGTAATAGATTCTTACATAAAGAATTATTCTTTCCCAATAGTGCTGACAGTCTATTTTCTTGTATGTGTGCATGGTGTTTTCTTCACATTCCAACATGTGCTTCTGGGGTACTTATGACCTACTGCTGCATGCATAGTAATTGTAAATGGTGACTGAAGAACATTTTAAAATATTAAACAACTCAAATAATTCTTAAATGTATAACTTTGGATGAAATATGAGTGAAGTGTTACATAGGTATTTTATTTTGGCAACTAAAGGAAATTCAATATAGATTGCATTTGATTTTTATAAAAATAACTAATACAATTTAACTTCATTTAAAAAAAGATTTAGGTTCAGCTTAATTAAAGTAATTCTGCTTCATTTTTAAAGATTTTTCTTTACAATCTGTCTTTTGATTTTAACAGGCAATTTTGATGAAATTTAATTATTACTGAACAAGTCTAGATGTTCTATTGAAGAGAAGGATGGTTAAATGGAATATTTCTAGAAACTATACCTTGTAAATTTTTCTTACCTTCATTTTAGTAAAATCACTACTTTCAATAATTTTTTAATGTTTATTTTTGAGAGAGAGAGACAGAGACAGAGACGGAGCATTAGCAGGGGAGGGGCAGACAGAGGGAGACACTGAATCTGAAACAGGCTCCAAGCTCTGAGTTTTCAGCACAGAACCTGACCCTGGGGCTCAAACCCACAAACTGTAAGATCATGATCTGAGCTGAAGTCAGGTGCATAACCAACTGAGCCCCAAGGGATCCCTATAGACTGTTTTAAGGAAATTAATATGTCTCTGTGTGATTAAAAAGCAATTAAAATTACATGATATGTATTCAAATTCATATTTGTATGAAATATTCAAATTAATTGCAAATGTTTAAGTTAATTTATATTCATATTCAAATTAATTGCAAATATTTAAGTTTTAAGAGGAAAGTTTTTAATTATCCTTCAGTGGGTTAGGACTAGAAATGATATACTTAAATTTTTAAGAAAATTTTTGTTTGTTTTTGAGAGGAAGACAGAGACAGAGTGTGAGCAGGGAAGGAACAGAGAGAGAGACACAGAATCTGAAGCAGGATCCAGGCTCTGAGCTGTCAGCACAAAGCCAGATGCAAGTTCAAACCCACAAACTGTGAGATCATGACCTGAGCTAAAGTCAAACGCTTAACTGACTGAGCCACCCGGGCACCCCATGATACTTTAAAAAAATCTTAATGAATGGTGTGCTAATGTTAAATAATGATACAAAAAGTGTTAGATTTTTTATAGTGTGGCTTTCATTATTATTATCTTTTCCTAGAAATTTAGAATACTTATCTTTTTTGGTAACTGTGGGAGCATTGAAGCCATTTTTAATAATCATATGATAATTTACCATCTTGGAATATCCACATAGAGAGAAGTCAGGAATTCTTAAGGCAAAATATGAAAACCAGCCATATTTTGTCTTGTTTAAAACACTTTTCATAAAGGTGGTATTTAATTTTTTTAATGTTTATTTTTGAGAGAGAGAGACAGAGTGTGAGCAGGGGAGGGGCAGAGAGAGGGAGACACAGAATCCAAAGCAGGCTCCAGGCTCCGAGCTGTCAGCACAGAGCCCAATGTGGCACTCAAACTCAGGAACTGTGAGATCAGGTCCTAAGCCAAAGTCAAACACTCAACAGACTGAGCCACCCAGGTACACTACCACTGTTTTCAAGTGTGCATATAAATATCAGGTTTCCTTCCACAGAATTCCCAGACTTGTACAATTATACATTTAGTATATTTGAGAATAATTGAATACAGCTGAACATTTGATGATAAGTCTATATTTTGTGAAATGTTCAGTTGTTTTCTATTATTCACTAATAAATAACACTCCAATTAGATCCTTATTCACATGTTCTCATGAATAAAAACATTCCTGGATATTTAATTATATAATTGAAGTATATTTGATAGACTGAATGATGCTATTCTTCCCCTACTCCCAAGATGTTCATGTCCTAATCTCTCAAACCGGTAAATGTTACCTCATGTGGCAAAAGGGAATTTGCAAAGGTGATTAAGTTAAGAGTCTTAGGTGGGAAGATTACTTTGGATTATCTCCTAAGTGGAATCACATCCCTTTGGATTGGTCCTAAGTGGAATTGCAATAATCTTCATAAGAGGACACTAATACCGACAGTAACATATAATGTTATCATGTACCTTTCTTCATGATGAAATGAGAAGGGACCTGACTTGCATGTTACTATAGTCCAAACCCCATCATGCAATCTCACGAGCAAACATCAGATGAGTCACAAATTGAGGGATATTCTGCAAAATGTCTACAGCATTCAAAACTATGAATATTCTAAAAAACACGAGAACACCAAGACAGTGTTTCAGATTTGGAGATGACTAAAAAGACATGATCTTAAATTCAATGTTGTATACTGGAATGAATTCTGGATTGAAAAATTAATGGGAAGACTGATGAAATCCAAATAAAGGCAATAGTTCAGTTAATAATATCATGTCTAGGTTAATTTCTAAGCTGTGACCAATATATCATGTAAAACAAATGAGAAGAATATGTAAATACAAATATTAAAGAAATCCAGATAAAGGATATAGAGGAACTTGATAGTATTTTTGCAACTCTTCTAAAATTATTCCAAAGAGAAATTAAAAAATTAAAAACAAATAACCACAAGAAATTTAGTCAGGTCCCAAAGGTGTTATGGCAAAATACTATCAAAATGTAATGATGTCAACCCTTTTCTTTAGCATAGAAACCAAATCAAACAATCATGTAACTTCAGTCTTTGGTTTCTTACATGTCATTCTAATTACCACTTCCCTATTGGAATCATTGGGGGAAAGATTTCTTAGAGTATGGAATTCAAAGACCATGGTATTATTGAAATAGAGATCAAATTTTTCCATTTTGTTTAAAGTGACTTTTTCTGATAATGACTATGTCTACTAATTTATATGTAAAAATACTCACTGCATTAATTTACCACTGTTACTTTCTCTTTATAAACGTTAACTTTAATGGTTTTTTTTTTTTTGGATTCTGCAAATCCTGCTGAGATTAGTTTAGTGGATAATAAACTTTTCTCCATGATTGAAGGAACATACAGTACTCAAGTGTAAGGTACTATTAAATTCTCTATGCGGGGCATGTGGATTTTTTCCCAAAATACTTCAGCCTAATAGCAAAGCAGAAATTTTTCATGTTGCCACAAAGTTCAAAAGTGGTTTCATGAAAGCAATCAGTTTTCAATTCTCCCCTTTTCATTCTTTCTAAAAGCTAAACACAATACCTTTGAAAAAGACGTTAACAGAAATCAAGCTCTCCTATGGACTTAAATACCTGACTGCTGTCCTTATAAACTGTAGGAGTGAAGACAATCTCAAAATATTGCCCACATCAGAAGAAGTATTTAAAACACTGAACTTTACAGGTTCTGTGGTTTTCCCTAAAATGTATTATTAAACTAGGTGGCAGCTAAGTCTTAGAATTCTATCCTTTCATCTTGACTTAAGATCTCACCCTGGGTCTAGTCTTCCAGACACGGTCCCCCAGCCCTCATTAAGGTCATGAGTATCCTCTTCTGTTTTTCTAGTATTGACACTATGTTATGGATCTCAAAGAATTTTAACCTCTAACCTATCTTACTTATATATCTAAATTTATAAAGTTTTAGAACAGAAATTAAGCTTCTCACCAATCAATTCTGACAGTTGAATGATTGGCTGAAGTTGGAGAAAATGAATACAAAATATCTGATTTTTTTTAAAGTCACACTGACATGGATGGTGATTGCTAAATAAACGTTTCATCCTTCCCTGGTTGTTACAAATAAGACTAAGACTACAAGATTAATTCTCTGAAAGTTGTTTACTTTCACTATCTTTTATATTTTTTTTGTCACTAAATAATTATTGACAGTATCCTAGGAACTTAACAATGTACAAAAATAAAGGGGTGGTTATTGGCAAAAAGTTGCTTATGTTCTGAAGATCTTAAGTTCCCAATCTTTTAAAAATAATTTTAACTTTTTTTTGTGCGGGGAGGCTGAGTGATTCAGTCAGATAGGCATCTTACATGATCTCACAGTCTGTGAGTTCAAACCCCATGGAGGGCTCTGCACTGATGGTGCCTCTCTCTCTGATCCCCTCCCCCACTTGTGCTGACACACTCTCAATAAATAAATAAATAAATAAATAAATAAATAAATAAATAAATACTTTTTTAAAAAGTTTACCATTTTATTTTGACAGAGATTGAAAGAGAGAAATTGAGAAAGACAGAGAGACAGAGACAGAGAGAGATGAAGAGAAAGAATCCCAAGCAGGCTCCACACACAGCATGGAGCCCAACTTGGGCCTCAATCCCACCACCATGAGATCAAAACAGAAGATGTATCAAGACTAGAACACTTAGGGACACCTGGGTGGCTCAGTCAGTTAAGCACCCAACTTCAGCTCAGGTCATGATCTCACGGTTCCTGGGCTCAAGCCCTGTGTAGGGCTCTGTGCTGACAGCTCAGAGCCTGGATCCTGCTACAGATTCTGTGTCTCCCTCTCTGTCTGCTCCTATCCCACTCATGCTCAGTATCTCAAAAATAAATAAATCTTAATTAAAAATAAATAAATAAAAACGACTAGTACACTCAACTGACAGAGCCACCCAGGTGCCTCCTTAAGTTGCCCATCTATCTATAAAAAAGTTAAGAAGTAAATGGTTTATGAACAAAGATCTATAATTTGTTTCTTATCATTTGTTTTTATACTTGCTTAACAATGACACATCATTATTTTTGTTCTATGTGCTATGTGTTAGGTGCTTACATATGTTAGATCCTACAATATTTGCCATCGTTTAGGAAGCAAAGATCTTACTTGTTGATTGTTTAAAGTTTTTTATTGAGGTGAAATTGGTAAAACTGTATATATTTAAACTGAAAAACATGATTTGATATACATATACATTGTGAAATAATTACCATAATCAAGTTAATTACCACATGTATAGCCTCACATAATTACGTGTGTGTGTGTGTGTGTGTGTGTGTGTGTGTGTGAATGCTTAAGATCTACCTCTTAGGAAATTTTAATTACACAACATATTATTGTTAACAATAGTCACCCATGCTTTGTTTAAATACTCAGAATCTATTCATCTTATAACTGGAAGTTGTACCCTTTGACTGACATTTCTTCATTTCCCCCATCTCCCAAACGCTGGCAAATACCTTTCTACAAGCCATTTTATGAGTTCACTCATTTTTTTCCTTAGATGCCTACATACAGTATTTGTATTTCTCTGCCTAACTTGTTAGCATGTTGCCCTCAAGATCAGTCAGTGTTGTTACAAATAGCTGGATTTCCTTCTTTATTTTAATGGCGGAATAATATTTTGGGGGCAGGAGAGAGAGGACAAGACAGAGGCCGAGAGAGGATGAGAAACTGTGGGTTTTACATTGTCTTTACCCACTCATCCAATGATGGAAACTTAGTTTGTTTCTGTGTCTTGACTTGTGAAAAATGCTACAATGAACATGGATGGGAATACAGATAATCTCTTTGAGATACTGATTTTACTTCCTTTGGATATATGCCCAGAAGTCGAATTGCTAGTTATGGTAGTTCTATTTTTAAGCTTTTGAGGAAGATTCATACAATTTTTACCAATTTACATTCCCATTAACAGTGCACACGTGTTGCCTCTTCTCCCAATCCTCACCAACATTTGTTTTCCTTGTCTGTTTAATAATAACCATTGTAAATGATCTGAGGTAATATTTCATTGTGATTTTGATTTGTATTTCCCAATGATTAGTGATGTTGAGCAGATTTTCACGTTCCTATTGACCATTTATGTATCTTCTTTGGGAAAATGTCTATTCAAGTATTTTAGAGGCTGATTTCCATCCATTTTAATGTTGAGTCAAGAGGCACAATGACAAAACCAAAGTCACACAACCTGTAAGTGGTGGACTTGAATTCAAAAGCAGGTCTAGCTAGCTATGACACTTCATTCTTTATTTAATTTTTTTAATGTTTGTCTATTATTAAGAGAGAAAGACAGAGGGGCACCCGGGTGGCTTAGTCGGTTAAGTGTCCAGCTTCGTCTCAGGTCATGACCTCACGGTTTGTGGGTTCCAGCCCTGCGTCGGGCTCTGTGCTGACAGCTCAGAGCCTGGAGCCTGCTTCAGATTCTGTATCTCCCTCTCTCTCTGACCCTCCCCTGCTTGCACTGTCTCTCTCTGTCTCCCAAAAATAAATTAAAAACATTAAACATTTTTAAAAAAGAGAGAGAAAGACAGAGAACAAGTGGGGACGGGGAAGAGAGAGAGTGAGAAACAGAATCCAAAGCAGGCTTCAGGCTCTAAACTGTCAGCACAGAGCCCAACCCGGGGTTCAAACCCATGAACCATGAGGACATGACCTGAGTCGAAGCCATATGCTTAATCAATTGAGCCACTCAGGAGTCTCTGTGATTTTTTAAGTGCTCTGGAACATGACTTTTCTCCTGTCTCATTTCTTAAATATGAAATTGTAAATATAAAAAAATTTTAAACTTAATTGTAAGTTTACTGCTGTTTTAAGACATGATCACATAAGTAATATTCACTAAAAGCCCATTATGGGGCAGAGACTCTTTTAGGCATCGTACTTATATTTATTTTTGTCATCTTAAGAACAACTGTGTGAAGTCAATACCGTTGTTACTTCATTTTACAGATAAGAAAACTGAGACTCAGAGATTATGCGATTTCTCAAGATCACAAAGCTACATAGGGGAACAGGGAGACCATACAGTCTCTTTTTAGATACACTGCTCTTAACATGTGTGCTCTAGGGGACATAACAGTGTTTCACAATATGAAAGAAACAATGTTTAGTCTTATGCTTTTGTGATTTATCAGAGTTCTTAATGTATACCCATTATTATGTCTTGAAATCTTGGAATCTGTGATAATGTTACATGTATAAGAATTAAAATTGTAAACCAAACCATTCAACAAATCTTTTGGAAGATGTTTCATGGTTTAATTATTCACATTGCAAGGATACATGTAAATCTTTATAATAATGTGATTCAAAGATTCTGTAGAGTTTTATATTACATAGTTATAAAAATTTCATAGCATTTGCAAAATACAAACTTAAAGGTCTTCACTATAAACTGATGAAAAATATGAGAATATTAGGAAACTAGATGTTCATACTATGCAATGCTTTAAAATAAGGATATTTTATATTCTAAAAGTAAAAATTAAATTTTCAAGTATGTATTTCACCCTTTAGGCCAGGAGTGTTATTTCATACCGGGTGAAGTACAATACAATAAAAATTCTGGACCTGAAGAAATTCAGACTTATTTTTGGAAAGACTGAAAGAAATTTGAATTTCAAAACAGACAGTAATTGACTAGATGGCATGTAGCAATATTTTTGTCACTGTTTTAATTGGGAAACTTTTTGTTTATCCATTTATCCGAGAGACAGTGGTCGGGTCTGTTTTATTTGTCTGAATCAGCAGAATCAGAGGTGTTGAAAATGTGTAAGTGCTGATCTTCTAAAGCACAGGGGCAAGATCTCACAGACAGATTTTAGTGTATGGACGTTTTCATCACTCACAGTGCTAAGTGAGCAGTTTCCAATAAACTAGACAATTATCATTGCTTCCATTAAATCATATTGTGAGTAGAAGAGCCAAATGCATTTAAGTGCAGAAATTACATTATGCGTCATTGAATTTAGTCTTTTAATAAATGAACCTCATGGATAAAAATAGTAATATTATTTGTATTCATTTACCTAAAAATAATATCTGGGACTTGTTGAGTGTTTGATGTGTATGAGTTATTAGCATACAGTTTAATGTGCCATCCATATTTTGTGTGTAATTGTAACCAAAAAGTTGGATATTAATGTTTAATTTTCTATTTTCATCTAAATTGCTAGAGGTATGGAGAATAGATGAATTAAGTTATTGTACTCCTTAAATCAGGAGAAAGTGTAATAATTGTGAATTTGGCGCAAGGTACATTATCCAGTGGGAATGTTCTGATACTATGTTGTTGGACCAAATTCACGGTTCATCTAATATCAACCCAGGATAGTCATCCCTGAACACAAAAATCTGTGCAGCTATCTTTCACATCAAACTAATATTTTCTTTTTTTAATGTTTGTTTATTTTTGAGAGAAAGAGATACAGAATGTGCAGGGGCAGGACAGAGAGCAAGAGGGAGACACAGAATCCAAGCAGGCTCCAAGCTCTGAGGTGTCAGCACGGAGCCTGACACGGGGCTTGAATCCACAAAGTGTGAGATCATAACCTGAGTCGAAGTCAGATGCTTAACCGACTGAGCCACCCAGGTGCCCCAAACTAATCTTTTTTAAGTGACCGTGCTAATGTGGGAATAAGAATAAGTTGTGCCAGTACCTGTTTAACAGAAATATTTAGAGTAATGTTTTTGAAAAAATAAGTATAAATTTGAATATATCCATTTTGAAGAAAAAATACACTTTGTCAATTATACATCTTTTAAAATAGACTTAATATTAGTCAGGTTTAATAAATCCTTGAAAGTCTGTATCAAGTCTTATCAGAATGATATTTGACAGGAAAACAGGGTAGAAAGTAGCAACACTGATGATTTAAGACACTGCTATTCACTGTTTAGCAGTTGCCAAGAAGTCGTTCCACTGCCAAGGCTGGGCCGATGCTTTAAAATGAAATCTGTCTTGGATAAATTGATTTCCACTGCATTTCCTCCAAATGAAACTCATCATAGAAATGTTTTTACTTATTTCAAAATTTATCTTCCATTATTATCTTGCTTTCATCAAAATCAGGCTTTTAGGGCATATCCTGGTCTGAGTTTATAGCTTAACAAACAAGAGGTCATTCTAAAATTGTAGAATTTTTTGAACTAGCAGGATGCCTAGACTCTTGAGTTCTATCAAGACCTCCTGACTCCTGACTTATAAATCTCTTAATCCTAGGAAGTAATGTAGTATATGCCATATAAGAGAACATCAATAAAGACTTATGGAATTAATGTTCCTATAAACACAGGAAAATGCAGAACTCTTTTTCATTTTTATATGACACTTTCATTTATTTTAATGTCACAGCAAATTTAGAACATAGTCTAAATAGTCTATATATAAAAAAAACTACCAATATAACCACTATTAGTAGGAGGACCTATCAGGAGTCCTCATCAGGATTGAGCCAGAGAAATTACTATCTGTGGGAGTGGATGATGCTAAAGATGGGGTTGATGAAAATAAGGGTCTTTTATTTTCATCTTCATTGAGATAAAGTTGACATGTAAAATGATTCCCACAATAGGTTAGCTAATTGATTACCATTTGATTTTTGGGGTGACAACATTTAAAATCTACTCTCTCAGCAACTTTCAGATATATAATACAGTACTGTTACATATAACCACTGTGCTGCACATCAGATTCTCAGAGTTTATTCATCTTATAATGAGAAGTTTGTACCCTTGATCAATATCTGCCCCTCTCCCCAACTCTTACCCCTGGTAGCCACCATCCTACTCTCTTTCTGTGAGTCAGGATTTTGGGATTTGATCCTATTTCAGAAGATTTGCAAGAGACACTTCTATAAGTAAGTTATAATTGAATATTTTTCCTAGTGTCTTTTATAATCCAAATTTAATATTTTAATGTTTTGCAAATTGATTGTGTTTTGTACTAATATTATTCCATTTCTTTATAGCTACATTCCATGATA
>NC_043700.1:58432660-58434787 GCF_006229205.1 Suricata suricatta
GTCCATCACCTGATGAGTGGATCAAGAAGATGTGGTATATATACACAATGGAGTACTACATGGCAATGAGAAAGAATGAAATCTGGCCATTTGTAGGAAAGTGGATGGACCTCGAGGGTGTCATGCTAAGCGAAATAAGTCAGGCAGAGAAAGACAGATACCAAATGTGTGCACTTATAGGTCTAACACGAAAACAGGAGAAACCTAATGGAGGACCTGGGGGAGCGGCGGAGAGAGAGAGAGTTGGGGAGAGAGAGGGATGCAAAAATTGAGAGACTATTGAATACTGAAAAGGAACTGAGAGTTGAAGGGGAAGGGGGAGAGGGAAAAGAGGTGGTGGTGATGGTGGAGGGCACTTATGGGGAAGAGCACTGGGTGTTGTATGGAAAACCATTTGATAATAAAATATTATGGAAAAAAAAAATATCCAGGCTCCATGTTGGTTACCAACAAGAGCATCTTGGGTCATTTAAAAAGCATCGATAGGGGCACCTGGGTGGCTCAGTCAGTTAAGCTTCTGGCTTCAGCTCAGGTCATGATCTCACAGTTTGTGGGTCTGAGCTCCCCATTGGGCCCTGTGCTAACAACTAGCTCAGAGCCTGGAGCCTGCTTCAGATTCTGTGTCCCCCTCTCTCTCTGACCTTCCCCTGCTCACGCTGTCTCTCTCTGTCTCTCTCAAAAATAAATAAAACATTTAAAAAAAAAAGCATCTATAACTGAGAGGGAAGTAAAAAATACACAGAATGATTTATCACTTGGATCTGTATAATCTAATAAATATTTGGAAATGTTCTCTAATAGTCTCATACTTGTCAAATATACATTTTTCTCTAATATACTTTGTTTTAGTTTGAGAGATTCTTACCCCCATCCCTTGGGAACAGAAAGGATTCAAACATAAGCCAGGAAGTTAAAGCATAGTTTATGACATTTTTAATATATTGCTATTATGTGGCCTATAATGTTGCTTTGCCTACCCTGGGAGGGGGGTGGTGGAGATTCTTCTTTGGCCAACTAGACATTTTGAAGTATGAAGTTGTCACAGGCCATGTCTGGGACTCTCTAAACGGAAGAAGATGGAGTTAGAACCACAAATCACTGCTTCCAGAAGGGCAGCACAAGGTGCCTTTTAGCAGGACACTTTGCAGCACATGTTACAGCCCTCCAGGAACTATTTTCTACCCTGTGACAGCCCAGGTTCCAGAATGTAAGATCCACAAGGGTGAGTGTGAGGCTCAAAATGTCTTAGCAGCCCCATCTCACACAGGGCCCATTATGCCTCCTAACAGTCCACAGGCTTACCTTTCAGCACTCCACAGGACAAGCCAATCCAACAGGTACTGTCTTTTGGAGAAACCCAAGCTATGACTTCCAATCAAGTATTTGCAATCCATTGATCATTCCTCCTCATACAGATGCAATATATCAATCAGAGGTTAGTTGTTTCCTAACCAATGTTCTTTAGAAGCAGTGGGTTCTTATTAGATTTCCAGAAGAGCAGAACTAGAGAGGTTAAGTGACCAACAGATATCCATGCAATAAGGAAAGGGCTTATTTACCCTTTTAAACAAATATAAACAAATGTCTATATAAAATTTGCTCTGTTTTTGGTTGTTGCTATTGCTAAAAGGAACAAGGCTAACGTTACCTTGAGGTACTTGGAATATATTTTAATACTGACATTTCACTCTTTCCTTATTAAAAATAATGGACTGTGTTTTAAATGTCAAATGAGGTGAAATGATTTTTAGCAATCCAGTTTCTTAATTTGTAAAAATTACAGATACCCACAAAATGAGAAAGTGAAGGGTACAAGAATAAAGCTTTGCATAAAACATAAAATATGATTATGAGATACAACATATTTATGCAAAAGCATCATCAGTTATGTAAGCTGTGATTGTCAGAATTCATAAATAATGCGCTGATATCATGGAATGTAGCTATAAAGAAATGGAATAATATTAGTACAAAACACAATCAATTTGCAAAACATTAAAATATTAAATTTGGATTATAAAAGACACTAGGAAAAATATTCAATTATAACTTACTTATAGAAGTGTCTCTTGCAAATCTTCTGAAATAGGATCAAATCCCAAAATCCTGACTCACAGAAAGAGAGTA
>NC_043700.1:58434887-58483158 GCF_006229205.1 Suricata suricatta
GGGCCTGTCGTTTCAGGAAATATTCTCTTAATGGTGTCTCTCGGTTTCTCTTGTTGTGCTTGTGAGTAGTTTATTTCCCTACTCTGCAATATTTGGGACTTGCCTTCTTGCACACTTTGGCTTGTTTCTTGGTGTAGCCCTAAGAAGGAAAACAGACAGACAAACAGAGGGAACAGAAGCATACATACACACAGACAAATCAAACAAAGAAACACATTAAAGGGGGGAAAGAAAAGAAAGAAAATGGAAAGGAAAGAGATGAAAAGAAGAAGAGAAAATAAAAAGAAAAGAGAAAGAAGAAAAAAATATATATATAAGGGGGTCAGAGATAACAAAGGACAGAAGACAGTTTAAAAGTGTATGATCAGTTGAGGGGAGAGGTAAGGATGAGATGCAGGAGAATATATCTGGGTTGCAAGAAAGTGAAAAAGTAAGGGAGAAAGGAGAAAGGAAAATAAGGAGTAAAAATTTAAAAGAGTTAAGTAAAGAAAAAGGAAAAAAGGTAATAATAACAAAACAATAAGTACGAAAAAAGTGAAGAAAAAAATTTTTATATTAAAAAAAAGAAAAGAAAAAAAGGAAGCAGCCGTTCCCCCTCGTGGATAGGCGTGGTTTGATGTGGTAGGTCTCTGAGGCTGTTCTCAGAGGCTCAGCCTTGGTGTCTATGGAGATTAGAATGGCGGCATGCCATGCTCCACTGTACTAAGGACTGCAGGCCACTCTAATGAGTCTGATCTCCTTGAGCCGCAGTTGAGCTGAGTTGTATTTTCCAGACCCGCCTCGGTTCAAAGTTCCAGTCTGTGCACATTTGTGCTATCACAGATGAAATGTATTTGTTTTGGTGGCTCGCTTCTTGGGCGGAGGAATCAGTTTGTCTTGGCTCAGGCAGCTGCCTTAGGTGAAATGAGCAGCAGGAGGTGAAGTGTGCACCTTCACAGACCCAACAGCGGAGTCTCCACCCCCAGCCAGGATCACAATCGCAATGGGGGAAAGAAAAAAAAAATTGAGTCTCTCTTGGCTTCGGATAGCTGTTGCTCAAGTCGCTGTGCGCTGCTGTAAATGAGCTGGGAGCTCCAGCAGCTTAAGCGTGTGCCCAGGCCTCTGCCCGCTGCCTACTCCCTGTCGGGGGTCGCAAAGGTGTGGGCCCTATTTTTTCCTGTGGGCACCCGGGATTCGGGATTGGGGCAGCCAGTGCAGGGGGCGAGATGCGCTGTGGAAATGCTGTGTGTGGTCCCGTTCCCAAAACCAAGTTTGAAGTGCGTGCCCCTGTTGCAGCTGCTGCTGCGCTGCGCCACCGCTGCCGCTGATTCCCCGCCGAGATGGCTTAGGGCTGGAAACTGTTCCTTCCCTTGTGCCACCCGAGTTCGGGATTCCGGCTACCCAGCAGTTATCTATGGAGTGGTTTTCTCTCTCCAAGTGCGGCCAAGTGTTCTTTACCTCTTCCCCAGAGACAGTAGTATGAGCGTGTTCAGTCTTTCTGTCTCTTCCCTTTGTCTCTCGGGCTCCGTTCGCTTGCCCCACATTGGGCTGGGGCTCTTGCCTCCCCTTCCCATCCCGGGCTGGCCCGTTTTCCAATCTCCCCAGTTCACACTCATTCACTCAGGTATCCTTGAGGTTCTTTTCTTTCTGGAGTCCATATTTTCTCCTTCCACTCTTGCAGATGAGACTAATGTCCTTCTCAGTTCGATAAATGGGGCAGACAGAGTTTACAGAGCTCCCTTCCTCTCCGCCATCTTGGCTCCACCTAGCCTGGATATTTTTAATGAGTAAATCAAAATTCATAAATGTAGGTGAATAAATATGTACAGATGATTTTTTAGTCATTAAAACCATCAAATTTTCAGTGAAATATTTTAGACTCAGTGCCATAAGGTATATTCACTCTTGCTCTAAGGGAGACTTTTTAAAATTTTTCAGTATTAAATTGCTATAATTATTGTGCTTATCATTTGAGATGAACAAAGATATCACAGATTGAGAATGCAACTATGTACTTATAAAAAACCCACCCATGGCTATTTATGATAACAAGAGGGTGCACTCATCAGGGTCAGCAAGGCTAAAGATACATGAGGCAGGCTTTTAGTGTCGGAGGGTGGAAGAGGTAGAAGAGACTCAGAACAAATTTCTGCCTCCAGCAATAATTGTGATGTCATTAATCAAATTTCAGTATCTCTCTATCAATGAAACAATTGTTCAATGGTGCTATAAGAAGAAAGCCATCTTTAGAATTGTATATCAGAGGGGCACCTGGATGGCTTCAGTCAGTTGAGCTTCCGACTTCTGCTCAGGTCATGATCTCACAGTTTGTGGGGTCGAGCTCCCGTGTCTGTCAGCTCAGAGCCTGGAACCTACTTTGGATTCTGTGTCTCCCTCTCTCTCTGCCCCTCCCCTGCTCATGCTCTGTCTCTCTCTGTCTTAAAAATAAACAAACATTAAAAAAATTAAAATTGTATATCATAAAAGAAATGGCTTGTTAAATTAATTTGTAACATAAGAAGTCACTGTGTTAATTATTAGACATTGATTAAAATTCTATGCCAACTGCATAGTATTTACCCAAAACCATTGAGGAAGAGACAAAAAGTCATAACAGTACATCTCAGTATTATTTGCCCATTACAAAGTTGAAATTCTTTTTAAAAATTCTTGACTTTCCCTATATCTTAGAACCATTTCTCAGCGATTATCATTATGATGTATCAGTATCCACTGTGAAAATCACAGAAAATGAATTCTTTCTAAGACCTACTCATTTTAACCATCTTCGACTTCTTTTCATTAGATCAACACAAAACCTTTCCATCCTTTCAGCCCATTGTCATCCATCTTTGAAATCCACACACGTTTCTGAGGTTTTCTGAGATAAGAAAAGCTTAAAGAGAAGAGTCAAGCAAATAAGTCACTGCATTGTTTTCTATGCCGAATGCTTGTGAATTGGTAGCGATTTCTGATATTTTCCACAACTTGAATTTAGTTTCCCCGAAGTGACTTTTTCTTCACACCTTTAATGTGCGCTGAGTTTTGCCACAGAAAATACCGCTTTTAAATAAAATCCAGTCTCTTCTTTGAAATCTTTCAGAAATGTTTGGTCTTGTGTGAACAAAAGAACAGAATCCGTGTAGAACTAATGGAAACTATAATACCTGAACTCTTTTGCTCCACAAAGAAAGAAACAAGCTTTAGAACCAACATTTGTAATATAATAAAAAGAAAGCTTAGGGTCACAGAAGGATCAAACAGGAAAATGAAAAGAAACCTTCTTAGCCCAGGGGGGAAAAAACAATCAAGATGTAGATAATTCAGGGGCACCTGGATGATTCAGTTGGTTAAGTGTTGGACTTTTAATTTCAGCTCAGGTCATGACCTCAAGGTTGGTGAGATCGAGCCCTGCATTGGGTTCCTGCTGACAGGGCAGTGCCTGCTTTGGGCTCTCTCTCCCCGCTCTCTGTCTCTGCCCTTACTCCCCTCAGAAAATTAATAAACATAAAAAAAATATGTAGATAATTTGAAAATGTGTTTCAAACAAATTATTTCAGTGTGAAATACATATTAGTTTGTTTAAGGATGCTAATTTTATTTATACAAACATCTTGATGCTAAATACAAGTGGAAAATATTCAAAAACTATATTATAAATGCACTATAATGGTGGGATATCCATAGTCTGACAAATCCTTGGTTTTATATTGCCTACATTTATATAAAAAAGTTTATTGGAAATCCAGAGCTAAAACTGAATTTCCCCCATAAAATATTCAAGGGTAAAAAGAAAAAATCTGGTGTATCAATTGAGCCTGGATCTTGCTTCAGATTCTGTGTCTCCCTCTCTCTCTGCCCCTCCTCTCCCCTACTCATGCTCTGTCTCTCTCTCTTAAGAATAAATACGTTAAAAAATAAAATAAAATAAACTAATGGCACCAAATGAGACACTTTTTTTGCATAAATAAGTATTAAATTACTTCATAAAGCTGTATGAAAAACAAAACAACCCTCCAAGTAAATAGTTTCATGTCCATTTCGCAGCATTAAAATTTAAAAAAGGAAATAAAAAAGAAAACAAACAACAAAAACACACTGTTGGAAAGAAGACTAGAAGTATCCAGATCTTTGTTTAAATAGTGTACTGATTAAGTATCTGCTCTGGTTATACATTCAGCTTTTTAAATAGTTTTATCTTTATCATTGATGTGCCAACTTCTACTTCAGTGTCATTACTGTGTCACCAAAATTGGGTCACTGAGTTTTACAAACAAGTTTCCACCATCAAGTTTCAGTGTTGTAAACATGTAAAAAAAAAAAAGGAGTACAGAAGGACATAGGAGAAGATTGTATGGCCTTCCACAAAACAGTCACTTACAGGATGAGCTCAGATGCTTTCAAGTTCCAGTGCTGTTGATAGTTCAGATTCTAAGATGTGACTTCAAAGACAGATTATTGAATAGTAAAAATGAATATATTAGTTCCCACCTCACTCCCATCACACCCACCATAGGCAACCATGTACTCGTAAATTAAAAACATAACCAAAAAAGCCAAAAACAAAAAACAAACAAACAAGAACACACCTCATGCCATGTTTGCTCCCTGGCAGCATTTTCTCTCTTCAGTAGCTACAAATCTATCTTTACAATTATTTCCCAGTAACAATGCCACTTAAAAGAAATACAAGTTAAAATCTTAGATTGCGAGTAACGTGTTCTGAAAGTGTTTCTCAAGATGAGCAAACATTTCTAATAAATTTTAACTTTATAAACGAGGGATGTCTTGCAACCCTCGTTGTAAGAGGGATGTCTTACTGTTCATACAGTACGTGATGCTGAACATAACCTGATCACAACTAAGTCAATGGTTCTTGAAATTTGCTTTGATATATGAGTGCTTTAGATTACAAGCATGTTTCTGGAATAAATTAGGCTCGCAAACTAAGGTTTTACTTAGAAGCAGTCTGATTCCCCTCTCCCCAGTTAACAGAATCATCCTCAAAGGGGCAACAGGGTTTAGTAAAAACACCATGTACCAAGATGTGGTTGGGTTTAAGGAAAGAGTGGAGGGCTCTGTGCTCCCACAGCTTTGACTGTGGAAGAAGGCCTGCTTGCAGGAGTTGTTGCCTGAAGAGAGTAAGGCAGCCCTCAAGAAAACTGTACCTGGGCCCCGAAGACTACATATCCTGATGTCTCTCACCATATACTCTCTGACATACTAAACTTAACTGGAAACCAAGAAGCAAGGGAGTCTGGGTAACGTGGTACTCAGGGATTGGCTTCCACTGAGAAAGGGTGCTACAGAAATGAGTAAAAGGAGGAAGAGAGGAAGAAAAAAAAAAGAGTACCCAACACAACTAAATATTGTGAATATGCTTCTTCCATTCAAGAACGACTTGAAAATTTTCCTTCAAATAAAAGTCTTGTCAAAAGTAAAATGTCTGCAATGGAAGTAATTATATTTCATGAGAGTATTCTTGAGTATTTCTGATTTTGTTATTTTCTCAGAGTGGCTCATTTAGTACTTGAATAGTGCCTAACATAGTATATTTGGTAAATCATGTCGAGGCAAAATAACAAGAAACTAGATAAAGGTTGGCATGAAAGGTCAGGACCAGATCCAGGATCAGATGCTTTTCATCACTAGGGAATTAAGATATATAAAGAAGAGTTGAGCCAGGTGCTCATGTTTTAATATGTAATGTATGTTACAGATGAATATTTAATTTGATTTTTATCTTAACAGCATTAATTAATGTATTCTATTAATCTATATTTTTCAAGAGTCTATGATGCTAATTGTAAGAAAAAGTAAATAATAACCATGTTTATAGGCTGCATCATTTTTTTTGTTGTTCATCTGACTGTCTTACTAGCTTTCTATATATTATTTCATTTAATCTTACAACAATCTTGAGAAATATATTCTATTTTCCTCTTTAACACAGAAGGATAGTAGGTTCAAAAAGATTTTGTAATGTATCCAAGATCACATTACAAGTAAAATTTCTCAGGGCACCTGAATGGCTCAGTCAATTAAGTGTCAGACTCCTGATTTCAACTCAGGTCCATAATCTCATGGATCCTGAAATTGAGCCCCGGGTGGGGTTCTGTGTTGATAGCATAGAGCCTGCTTGGTATTCTCCCTCTCTCTCTCTCTCTCTCTCTCTCTCTCTCTCTCTCTGACTTTCTCTCTTTCCCTCTGCTCTTCCCTGTTTGCCCTCTCTCTCAAAATAAAATCTATAAAAAAAAGAAACAAGTAAAATTTCTCATTTTATCTTAGTGTTTCTAAGTCTGAAATCCATGCATTTTTTTTCTCATATATATGTTAAAAAAGAAAGGAGAGAAAAGACAAAAACAACTTCCATTATCATATTAATTTTAAGTATACATTTAGACTTTAAAGTAAGATTAAAAAACTATCAGGGTAAATGGATCCCTGCCTTCTTCATGCCATTTAAATATCATTAGTCCAATCAGATGTTTTATCTGACATAAGTATAAACACTGCTGCTCTCTCTTGGTTACTATTTGTGTGGAATATCTTTTTCAATTTATTCACTTTTGTCCAATGTGTGTCCTTAAATCTAAAGTAAGTCTCAAGTAGAGGTGTAGCTGGGTAGATGAATTGGCTAAGTGTCCAACTCTTGATTTCCACTCAGATCATGATCTCATGGTTCATGGGATCAAACACCCTGTTAGCATGGAGCCTCCTTGGAATTCTATCTCTCCCTCTTTCTCTGCCTCTCCCCAGCACTCTTTCTCTTTCTCTCTCAAAATAAACAAATAATCCTCAAAATTAAATAATAAAAGAGTAAAGTGAGCCTCATGTAAACAACATATATTTGGGTCTTTTATTTTTATTATTATTTTTAAAACCTTTAATGTTTTATTTATTTTGAAAGAGAAAGAGAGATAGCATGAGAAGCAGGGGGGAGGCGAGGGGATGTCAGAGAGAGAAGGAGACATGGAATCTGGAGACAGGCTCCAGGCTCTGAGCTAGCTGTCAGCACAGAGCCCGACATGGGACTCGAACTCACGAACCATGAGATCATGACCTGAGTCGAAGCCGGATGCTCAACTGACTGATCCTCCCAGGTGCCCCATGGTCTTTTATCTTTTTTAATCAATTCATCACTCTATATCTTTTGATTGGGCAATTCACTGTATTAACATGTTACCTAAGGACTTGATATTGTCATCTTCTTAACTGTTTCCTGGCTGTTTTATAGTTCCTTTATCCTTTCTCCCATTTGTACTGTCTTCCTTTGTGACTTGATGATTTTTATGGTAACATCTTTTAATTAGTTTCTCTTTCTCTTTTTTGTACCTACTACAGTTTTATTTTCTTTGTGGTGCCATGAGGCTTTACATAAAACATCTTATGTTTGACCCCCCGTCAACTTTATGCTTATAGGAACTTAGCTGACCCCACACAAAAACACTACACTTTAACTTCTCTCTTCACATTTTATGTTATTGATGTTAAAATTTCATGTGTATGAAATTAATTACATATTAATATACCTTACAAATTAATATACCTATAGTTATGTTTAGTATTTTTATGCTTTAACTTTTATTCTAGAGTTAAAAATGGTTTACTACCACCATTCTGTTATTACAATGTTTTGAATTTGACCATATTCTTACCTTGAGAGTGAGTTTTATACTTCCTTATTTATGCTTCTTTTCTTGTTATTATTTTCTTTCAACTTGAACATTTTCAACTTGAAAAATTCACTGATTAGCTGTGATCCCTGTGACTTTACACCGATGTCCACACATTAGGCACATTGGACACTTCTTCCAGTCTTTGCAGTCTGGACTTGGCAGGAAAAGCCCTCCACCAGTCAGGCCATCTAGGGTTTTTCATGGACAAGCTGGTGGGGACATTGAGCAGGCTTGTTGTTGACATCTTTAAGTAAGCTGACATGAAGTCTAAGTCCACTGGGGCTGACATAGAGCTTGGATCCCCAGGAATGAGCCCAGTCCCAGGCCTACAAGTGCGGTGTCTTATCCCAGTCTGTGGGGGCTGGTCTGGCACTGTAGTACCCTGGGATGAGACTAGTGACTGTATCTGTAGGGACAGACCTAAAGTCTGGATCTTTAGAGTTCTTCCTGAAGCTTGGGTCCATGGAAGGTCTCTTTGGTAATGTGATGGACCTTAAGACTGAATCAATGGAGCCCAGCCTGGCACTAGGGCAGGCCTGGCAACTATGTTCACAGAATGGGCTTGGTCTTAAGTTTATGGGGACCAGGCTGGCACTGGGGTCCACTGAGATGGGCCAATGTTTAATACTGTTGGAATATGTGATTGCCCGTGTCTGCAGGGGAAAGCCTGGCACCTGGGTCCACAGGGTAGGGTCTGGAGCTTGGATCTGCTGGGCCTAGGCTGGTGCTATGGTACCCTGATTTGGGCTTGGTGCTTGGTCTGGTGCTTAGGTTCATGGGTCCTAGGCTAGTGCTGAAAATAGCAACAGCAAACCTGGAGCATGAGTTGGAGATTGGTGTGTGCCTTGGGTCCACAGGAGCAGGCTGGGCTCCCAATAGTGAGGTCTGATTTGACGCTGGGGAAGGTCAGAATCCGGAGCTGTATGGGTCAGTCTGGTGCTTGGAGCCTGCGTCCACAGGAGTCATCCTGGAAACTGGGTTTGCAGAGGCCAGCCTGGGGCCACAGGGTTAGGTCTAATGCCTGTTACCCCTCAGCACCATCTAGTGCTATGGCAACACTGGAGCTTAAAACTGCAGGAGACTGTTCCATGCTTGGGTGAGCCTAGAGCCTGAGGCCTAAGGTCATGGGACTCAATTTGTCTTTAGAGTTTACTGGGGTGGCCTCATGCTGGGGTCCACAGCAAATTCAGGTGTTGACTTCACTCTTGTTCCCCTAAGCAGAGGGCATCTTTCTCCGTACTGCATTGCATGGTGACCCAGATAATGTAGAACTATCCTTCCTAACCTCTTCAGTGTGTCTTTTCTTATTTCTGTGCTCCACGCAGGTGCTATAATCTCTCTCTAGGAGTTCTTAGCTCTTTCAAAGGTATTTTCAAGCGTAGATAATTACCCAAATTAACAGTTCTTTGAGAGGATGAGCACTGGAAGCTTCTATTCTGCCATCTTGCTCAACATAACATGTTTTCAAATAATTTACTGTGCGGTAATTTTGGAGAGTATATTCTAATTATATAATGATAAAATATTCAATATATGCTTTATATTTGAATAGGAACATAATTCAAGTGATTTATTTAAAATGTTACTAATTATAACCTGGCATTTCTTGAATTATTGTTTTTTTTTAATTATTATCTGCATTGTTTATCTTTTTGACTTTAATCAATGTTGCCTGTGCAAGTAAAATTATTAAATATGTAATATAAAACAAGAGGATGCTTTAACAGTGATTGTCTTTCATAACTTATACAAATAGTTATCTTTTAGTACTTAATTTTGTCTCATGATATTATTTGCCTCTAGTCATCCCAAATGTAAGGGAGGACATAGTTTTCCAAAAGTAGGATTTTTTTCTTCTTTCTTGTAGCACCTACCATCTATGGGCCCCTCATTATCATACATTAAATTGCGTTGAATTGAAAAATATTGCTAAAGTAACTTTTCCCTCTTTTGCCTAATGGAAAGAAAAAGAATTACTTAGTTTTCTGTTAGGTGAACTTCTTGCTACTATTCAGGTCACATACAATTATGTTTTTAAATAGAAAAATACAGTGCAATTGTATATATTCAAATCTTTTATTTCTTTCAATTTTAAAATTTTAGGCCCTCCTTTTTAATATATATGTAGGTAGCAAGCACTTGTTTTTTTTTTTAAACTACCATTAAGCTCCCCATTTTAGAGAGTAAGACATTAGTTGTCATGGTGTTGCAGTTGACTTGTTTAAAAATATAGTTCTCAATAGAATTCTTTTACTTTAAAAAATAGCAAGCTGCTACCTGGTTGAATTAGCAAAGGAAGCCATGAGAGCTAAAAACTAAAGTATTACAAAAATATGAATTCATTCACTGATGTTTTTTGAAATATCATTGAAGAACCATGGTAATAGAATTTCTTCAAACCATGAGAATTCTCATGTGATATGCATGACTACCACACAATACATAATTAAACATGGTCTTTTTATATTTCACATTCTAATGTGAAAATCCAGTGCAAATCATGGAGAATTTGGCTTAATTTTTTATTTAAAGTTTTTTTTTAATATTTATTTATTTTTGAGAGACAGAGAGACACAGTGTGATCAGGGGAGGGGCAGAGAGAGAGGGAGACAAAGAATCTGAAGCAGGCTCCAGGCTCTGAGCTGTCGGCACAGAGCCCATTGAGGGGCTTGAACCCATGAACTGTGAGATCCTAACCTAAGCCGAAGTTGGACACTTAACTGACTGAGCCACCCAGGTGCCCTTTGGCTTAATTGAATGAATGTAAGTTCCAATTTAGGACTGTAAGTTATGTGACATAAGACTACACTGTTCTCATTTTCTCTTAATGAAGCATTTTTTTCACCTGATGGGATAGATTCCAAAGAACTGTCACAAATGCTTTGCAGGTCTTTGTAAAAGAGTGAGTTTCAATTTAAAAATTTTTTTAATGTCTTTATTTTATTTTGAAAGACAGAGACAGAGTGAGCTGGGGAGGGGCAGAGAGAGAGGAAGACAAATAATCTGAAGTAGGCCCCAGGCTCTGAGCTGTCAGCAAAGCCCAATACAGGGCTCGAACCCACGGACTATGAGATCATGACCTGAGCCAAAATCAGACACTTACTGAGCCACCCAGGCATCCCAGTTTTTAAATTTCTTAATCTGCTATTGACCCATAGCATGAGTCCTGAGCCTATGTCTCAAGAAGCTTTGCAAAGCTTCTATAATGGAAAGTTTTACCACGGAGAAAAGCTCAAACTCACGTTCCAAAGGATAGGCAACATTGTGAGTGGAAGACTCACTCACCTCAGGTTTCTCACCTGAAAGTCCAGACATGTCAGTGAGGGGAGGTGATTTCAAGAGGAGCAAAAACAGACCATCACTGCAGAGACCAGCTCATCTTCTCAGCCCACTGAATCATGAATAAAGAAATATATATTTTGAAGCCAATAAGTATTCGAAGAGATGGTCATACAGCAACAGATATTTAATACACTTGTCTCTCAACAACTTATCTTGGTTTTTCTTAAAACTCGGTGTTCATTACTTTTTAGTCTCCTTTGCTGATTAGTCCTTGATTTTCTTTTTTGATGAGTAGTCTTCTCTATCAGCATCTTTATAATCTCAAATGCCCTTAAATATGAAATACCATCAATTCATCAACATGCTGGTAAGTTTCTCTCTCTCTCTCTCTGTCTTTCTGTCTCTCTCTTTCTCTCTCAGGAGAACTTTCTAGATTTATATAACCCAAAGTCCAATTATTTCCATTATATATTAATATCCAAGTTTCATGTGTCCTATACTATACACACTCCATACTTCTGGTTTTCCTCACCTAGTTGGCTTTTCCATGAGTTTTGTTCATCTAAGTGATTATGGCCATTATACTAATTCCTCAGGCCAAACCCTTAGTGCCTTTTTTGACTGCTTTCTTTCACACTCCATATTCAATCCATCCACACATCCTATTGTTTCTGTAATAAAATCATCATCCAGAACCTTGTGACTGCTCATCATTTCCAATCTACCACCTTAGTTCAAGCCACTATAATCCTCTCACCTGAAATAATGCTGTAGATGATCTCTCAACTTACTTCATGGTGAGCCAACCCCCTTCCATGTAAAGCCTTCAATCTATTCAACCAACAATTCAATGTCATTCTGTACAAATCTAAGTCAGATGATGTCATTTGTCTCCTTAAAACCTTCCACTAGTTTACAAGGCTCTCCATCAATCTCCCATAATTCTTTGGCCTCACCTTCTCTTACTGTTATGTTTCTTAGCTGTGCTCCATCTTCATGTACTTCTTCCCTCTTCCAGAAATCACCAATAACAATTTCAACTTGCTGTTTCTTCTGCTGGAAACACTTTCCCCCAGTGATTCATGAATCACATGCTCACTGTCTTCCAGTCTTTGCTTAAATGTTCTTATCTCAGTGAGGTTTCTTTGCCCACTTTATCTGAGATCACATTACTTTCTCTATTCAAGCCTGTAGAATCTCTATTTTTTGTTTTGCCATTTATGACTTGGTAATCTACTATATTAGATAGATTATAAATACATATATGGAAATATTGTTTCAAATATTTTCTTGTTTTTCTAACAAAAATGTAGGTTTTGTGAGAACTGAAATTTTTGTCTATTTTGTTCACTATTCTATCCCCAATGCTCAGAATAATATAATAGCCTAATAATAACATAATATTGACATATAAGTGTTGCCTAGTATTTCTTGAGTAAATGTATTAATTAAAGTACCTTGGATTTTAAATGGAGATGAATCTGTAAAGAGTGATCAGAGTTTTTCAAGGTGATTTAAAAAATTATATGGTTGATTTAAAAAATATATGGTCATATTAACAGATGAAATAAATTAGAATGCTGATGAATTCATTGTCCAAGTACTTATCACTAAGATACTTGAAAATTGATTTTTAATTTCATGTGGTGGTTATGTTTTCACCTTTTGGTTTTGCCTTATTATCTTTACTTAATATGCTCTCTTAACTTAGCCTGTGTATTGATTTTCACTCCTGTATCAAAGACATCATCCATTTGGGCTAAGGCTTACAGGCAGTGCTATTCCAGAAAGGTTGAAGAGCATTCTATCTTCTGACAATGCATGTGGTGGCTTACTCCTCAAACATAAATATATGTTACTGGATTTTTGTTGTTTTAGATTCTGTTTCCACTTGCATTGTTGAAAACAAAATTATCATATGATGTTAGAAAGCAAATGAGGACTGAGCGCCTCATTCTATTAAGCATCTGACTTCAGCTCAGGTCATGATCTCATGGCTCGGCTCATGAATTTGAGCCTCGTGTCATTCTCTGTGCTGACAGCTCAGAGCCTGGAGCCTGTTTTGGATTCTGTATCTCCCTCTCTCTCTCCCACTGTTGGTGCTCTCCTTCTCTCTCTCTCTCTCTCTAATAAAATAAACATTAAAAACATTTTAAAAAAAAGGAAAGCAAATCTTGGAGGCAAACCAACCATTGTTAAAATCTTGGTGTCAAAAGTAACATTAGCTCTAACATTCCATTTTTCTAAAACATAAAATAGGAATAATGATAGTACTTACTTTATAAAGTTATTGTGAAGATTAAGGGGCACCTGGGTGGCTCAGTCAGTTAAGCATCTGACTTCAACTCAGGTCATAATCTTGTGGTTCATGGGTTTGAGCCCCGCCTCAGGCTGTGTGCTGGACAGCTCAGAGTCTTGATCCTGCTTCAGATTCTGTGTCTCCCTCTCTCTCTGCCCATCCCTCCCCTAGTACTCTGTTTCTTTCTCTCTCAAAAATAAATAAAAATATTTAATTTTTAAAAAAATAAAATTACTGTGAGGGTTGAAAGAGAAAGAATATTGATGGCATGAATATTAATTGCACAAAAATGTTGTTCTTTTTGGTTTTTTGATGTTTTTATAGGCTATGATGTTAAATGAGAAATAAAAATATTTTGTTGCAACAATCATAAATATATTATTGGAATATAAATGGTTAAAAACTCAAGAAAAAGGAAAGGTCAGGCAAACAAGTAATGATTAATTCCAAAAGAAAAGAAATATTAAAGCTTTAGAAAGAGGCCAGAAAGGAGGTATTCAGATCAGGAACAGAAGGTATTCACATACTAAGATCAAAAGAAGGTCTCAGTGCCTAACTGAAGCTCTTGTAGTTTCTTCCACTCTCCTGAGTAAATATATCTCCCTTCCTCCAATCTCTTTACCTGTTGAATTTCTGAGAAACCTCTGTACCCCTAGGGTAAATGTGTTATACAAATATTAACAATGGGAATCAGAGTAAATTATGTGATTATACAGGGAGAATCTAGACTGTTTGGTAGCAGAACCAAGAGATCAGAACATTCGTGATTTATAAGATAGCTTAGATCATGTAACACCTTAGAGGAAAAACTCAGTACCATAGCTATAAGTTATCTCCCAACTAGACTGTTTCCAGTTTGGAAATATGAATACTACCTCTATGAATATTCCCATACAAGTATTTGTGTGGACATATGCTCGTTTCTCTTGATATAAAGATCTAGAAGTAGAATTGCAGCATCATACAAGTAATATATGGTTAGATTTTAAGAAACTGCTAAGCTGTTTTGCAAAGTGGCCATACTTTTTAAATATTCACCAGAAATGTATGGGGTTGCGGTTCAATTAAATGCATTACCCGATATAGGTCTTTTCAGACTTTTAATTTAAATTTTCAACAATTTTGGTGTTTGCTTCTTCTTGGGAATTTGTCCATTTCACTTTAATTTTGTCAAGATTCTTAGCACATATTTAAAACATAATATTTGCTTATGACTTTTTAAAATTTATGCAGTTCTGTAGTGATGTCCTCTTTTATTCTTCATTCTTGATTTCTACAATTGTTATTTTACAATTAAATTTAGTATTTATTATTTGTTATTTACAATTTGTTACTTATTGTTTTTTTTAGTCAGCGTACCTAAAATTTTATCACTTTTGATCATCTCTGTTGTCACATCTGGCATTGCCTCATTTGCGCTTGAGCTGATTCATCCTTTTTGGGTCTTCTTAAGTAATTTGTAAAAGCATGTTTGGCGAGTAATCTTTCTGAAATTTTAATAAAGTGGATAAATTCTGTGAAAAATCAGTGAGCAGGAAAGTGTAATTTTTCTCCCTCTGAGGTTACCAAGAAATGGTTTACTATGGGGGCACCTGGGTGGCTCAGTTGGTTGAGCAGTCGACTCTTGATTTTGGCTCAGGTCATGATCTCACAGTTCATGAGTTCAAGCCCTGTGTTAAACACTGCGTCGATAGTAAGAAGCCTGCTTGGGATTCTTACCTTCTCTCTTCATCTCTCTCTCTCTCTCTCTTTCTCTACCTCAATCTCTCTCAAAATTAAAAAAAAATTTTTTTAATGAAATTATTTTCTATGGTGTAAGAAATGACCTCTCAATATTTGCATTTTGCATTGATGCTTCTTACTATATTAATGACTGATTTGAAAACCAACTTTGCTTTCTTTGCTTGCATATTGGTTTTGTTTGTAAGGAAAGAAAAAATGAATTGGGTTTCAGTTTCTCCAAGTGAGAAAAGTTTGATCTCTCTATCTTTTTAATACCTCCCTAAGATGGTATAGGATATTAACATTCTTCTCAAAAAGTAATTTTTATGCCCTCCTTTACTCTTAACCTTTAAAATTAACCCTTAACTTTCTCTCCTTAAATCTAGACAACTAAACACCTTGGACCCGTGTAATTCAAGAACATGGCGAGGTCCTATGGTAATTTATAGTTTGTTGAATAATCATCTGAAATCACTTACTATACTATTTCCTCATAATGAGAGGAAACATTCCTTTTCAAATTGCCAAAGTTTCAAGTAAACCAAAATGCAAAGTGAGACCATATTGATTCGAACTTAATTATAGGCTTTTTTCTTTTCCTCTTATTTAAATGTAGGAAAACTGAACCACAATACATTTGATGGAAGTTATCATTCGAATGAGTCCTGCACAACCATTGAACATACTAACTGCTTTATCATCATGGAGAAAATCATCTTCCTCCTTTGACTTAATAGTAAACTAATGCTGTTGATTCACAGGATAAATTTCAGTTCCAAATAAATAATGTAAAATAATTACAACGCACATATAGATTTTGGTTTGAGTCAAGAAGTACTCAGAACAGGAAATCATATCATTTATCACTTTCTAGTATAGAAGATTTCTTTTCCCTTTTGGGCTCTTACTTGTTTACAGTTAGTATCAGCAGGTGAGGGCAAAGAAGCAACTCACTGCCTGCTCTGCTTCAAATTGATTTATACAATTCTCAGCAAAATGGACAATGTATATGATGGATGTGTTGTTTAATTAGACTGTTGTAAAAGCTGTAATCACATCTACTTAGTACACTTTTATGACTGCATACATAAGCAATTTCAAGAAATGTCAATTCTACTCCATAAGGCATTGTCTGGGCTTCTGGAATTGATTTTTGGGTAAATGTGTGTGTCTTCTGGGCTTTTACTTTGTAATCAATAATGACTTCTAAGTAAAATAATCTACTGAGAAAATAGAGAAGGCAAGGAAAATACTAATAACAAAGAGATCCTTAATATGGATGGTGGCTTTTTGGACACATACATTATGGGTTCCACTGGTTGAATTAAGCCACTTAAAAACATTCATTTTGAACATAAAAAAAAGATCTGATACCCCAATCTGTTGAACAGTTTCTATACATATTAGCAGTGAAGTCTAAGGAACTAATGATGTTCACTATATTCAATTTAGACTAACATTTGTGTCATGTTCTTATCCTCTTTGTGATCCATTAGTGAAATGGCTTTGCCTTATTGCATAAAATAAAAGTGATTTATTTTAAGGTTGCTATTAGTCTTTGGACTCATGCTGTATCTTCAGCTGTTAGAGAGTTATTGTAGCCAATAGAAATGCATTCTACATCTGAGTCTGATGAAAAACATTTGCCATAAGGCAAAATAAAATTGACTTGAGCAATTCAGAGATTCTATGCAAATGAACCGCTGTTCTTTTATTGTTCTTGTTTTCAAATTTTCTTTTCCATTGCAGTCTATCAATAACACAGGTAGACAAATTACATACGCAGTGCTCTCACAGTTTTTAAAAAATATTTTCAGAAAATTGTGATTTTTACTACTTAAGCAGAAAGCATTTATAAATAAAAATATTGTTATCTAATAGGCCTGGATAATCATACTTATTTGAAACAAAACAAAATAATTAAAGACTCAGAAAAACCGCCATCTGGAGACCTACGTTATATTACCAATGTTGTTTCTATCAGCTCTTTTAATTCTGGCCTCTGGCTCCAAGCTCCCTTGTCAAACATTGCACCTTGTCTTAAAACAGGCCAGAGTCACCTTTTATCAAGTTCTTGGAACTTCCTACCAAGAAGTTTTGAAGCCAACATTTTTGACAATTTTTATATGAATAAGGACAAAGTTATAAACTGATTCACGTTGTTATGCATTAATAGGAGTAACTGTTGAAGCTGTAAATATTGATAGCAGCCCTCTCCTTCCAAATGAATTGTATTTTACTCTATTCACTTAAGTTTCTTTACTCTAAATATTATTACAAGGAGAAAAGCTTGGTAATAGAACATAAGAGGTAGATGAACTTGACATACTTCATTCTTACACAGTTGACCTTTGAACAATACAGGCTTGAACCATGCTGGTCAACGTGTACATGAGTTTTTTTTACAGTATGTTACCTCAGATGTATTTTCTCTTTCTTATGCTTTATTTTTGATTTGAGAGAGAGAGACAGCAAGGGAGGAGCAGAGAGAGAGGGAGAAAATCTGAAGCATGCTCCTCGCTGAGAATGGAACACAATACCAGGCTTGATCTCACGACTGTGTGATCATGACCTGAGCTGAAATCAAGAGTCTAGCACTCAACCAACTGAGCCACCCAGGCGCGCCTCTTATGATTTTCTTAACACCAGCTTACTTCTTCCCTCTAGCTTGCTTTACTCTAAAAATACAGTATATAATACATAGAACATACAAAATATGTGTTCATTGAAAGTTTATATTACTGGTAAGTCTCCAGTGTACAGTAGGCTGTTAGTAGTTATTGGGGAATCCAGAGTTATATACTGATTTTTGAGGGCACAGGGTCAGCCTTCCTGACCCTCATGCTGGTCTAGTGTCAGCTGTATACCCCAGCTCTCTGCCGCTGTCATCGTGCACAGGTTCTAAAATCAAGTTTGAGAAACGATGAACTATATGGATAAAAACTTTTGCATAACCAACAAGTATAGATTTTCTTCCTTATTTTATTTTGATTTGGTGACATTGTCTTATGCGCAGAAGCTTGAGTTTGAAATCGCTTCATAAAAGTTAAAAGGACATCATCCAAACATGTTGTTAAAATGCAATGCCTTTTCAAAATTAGAAAATACCTTGTTGCTTTAGACAATTTTTCTATGGTTTCCCAAGTCCTTTCTTAAGCATCAAATTATTGTGACCAAGGTGATTCTAGAAGGGTATTTCACAAAATCAAAATCTTCAAAACTAATTCATAATAAAACATTTATAAATCTGCTTCTTTACTTTTAGTCCTTAATCACACGATCAATCTAGTGTGGAAAGCAGTCTGGTTTCCTAATTCACTTTGGCTTAGGGGGCTTTTGAAATTTTCTTGGTACAAATTTTTCATTGTAAGAATTATTATCTGTGTGCTCTTGAGCAACATGGGCTTTCTAAGATTAGGTTGCAAATTAAGAAATAAAGATGAAAAGATTGGCTTCATAATGTTCACATCTTACAGTGTTTTATAAAATGGTATTTGCTCTTAGCTGCAAAGTTGAGCTATTATAAGACATATAATTCTCAGAATTACATTCATATCTTTGTCCTTCTGTGATTTCTTTCTTTAAGAGCATCATACTAGTTTAACTGATATTTCCCTTGTTTGTTAAGCACCTACTCTGAGCCAGAGAAACTTTTCTATATGGTGAAGAAACAGCGCTAAAGAAAATGAGAGAAAATATTGGCTTTTCAATGAACTAATGGGAATGATGAATCATGGGCTCTTATACACCTGAGGATAAAACGAGCAGAAGTGCTATTTTCCTCAAGCCCTAGCAAGAGCCACATTGCTTAGCAGAGGGCTCACCACGTAGTGTTCACAAAAGATTAGTTCTTACTCTTTACTCTGGGCCCCTTTTGCAAATATCGTTATGAATGTTCTCTTACTTAAAAATGACATTTCTGGGGCTTCTGGGTGGCTCAGTTGGTTGTGTCCAACTTCGGCTCGGGTCATGATCTCATAGTTTGTGGGTTCGAGCCCCGCCTTGGGCTCTGTGCGACAGCTAGCTCAGAGCCTGGAGCCTGCTTCATATTCTGAGTCTCCCTTTCTCTGTGACCCTCCCCTGCTCACACTGTCTCTCTCTGTCTCTCAAAAATAAATAAAAAACATTAAAAAATTTCAAAGATGACATTTCTGTAATTATTAGATTTAATTTCCATTATCCTTGTAACCTAGCTATACTAGAGTCAGACTTATTTTTCTTCCTTCTTAGTCTGATATCCAAGGGAATGATATAAATGTGATCTTTCCCCTCCCGTGATTTGCCTGCATTTCTTTTGAATCTCCATTTCCCCCCAGAACTAACCTTTAGCAAGATGAGCCTCCACAAACAGAGTTCTTTGTCAGAGATGAATGTTTTTGGAGAAAGAATGATGGGTATCTAGAGATACCCTAGAGTATTTACATTTTACTTGCATTCCACTGTTAAAACTAACATTATTTCTATTTTTTGGTCTCAATCTAAAGCTGTGTAGTTAAGCTGAAGATTAATGCAGAAATAGAATTTTCCAGAGATGTCTTATAAACTCAATCACAGTCTTCATATGTCTGGCCAAGACACACCATGGGGTTTATTGTCATTTTTTAGCATTTACAGTATGATTGTGGCTTATTTCCTGAAGGAAAAACAACAACTAAACACTCTTTTATAACTAATAACCCCCAGTTAGTAAGAAGAGCATATATTAAGTATTAGTTTTGACTTTATGAGCATGTTTGAGAATGAGAGCCATGGGAAACAAGCTGGAGGGCATTTCCAACAGGATTAAGCGTGATCTTCAGAGCTTTCTCAGAAACCCGGTGTATCTTTTTTCCATGTTCTCCCTGCTCACAATGAGAGCTTGTTACAAAATAACAGATAGTCACAGAAGAGTTTGGACTCCAATTACATTGTTTTAACTTTTCTGTGACATTGAGGGGAATGTTGATATTTCCAGGACAGTTGGAGCTAGGCATGGCAAGTCACCTGTCTTCTTCAAGACAGGTGGTGGTGATGGTGGAGGGCACTTGAGGGGAAGAGCACTGGGTGTTGTATGGAAAACAATTTGACAATAAAATATTATGGAAAAAAAAAAAGAATAGCAAATAGAGAAAAATAATGTTTTTAACTAAAAATGTTAGTTAACATTTAATTGAGCTTTGCTGGGACATCTATGAGTGGAAGGTCTATCTATCTATCTATCTATCTATCTATCTATCTACCTATCTATCTATATACATTCCTTAAAACACCTATTTAAATGTTTCCACAGTAAAAAAATTCTATCTGACATATCCCACACACACCACGAAAAACATCACTGAAGAAAGTCAAAGGTATTATTTCTCATTGTAGGAAGAAGACCTAACCAATCACGAGAAATACATCGATTAGCAGATGTCAGCAAACATAGGAGATTGAGCTCTTATTCATAGTTCAAAGTAGGAAGAAAGTATAGGGAAGTGTCCACATTTATTGAACATTTATGATGTACTAGACTCTTTGTAGCTGCATTGACAATTTTACCCATTATTAATGGAGTTATGATTAGTTTTTGCTCAGCATTGAGTGAATTATCCAAGGGAAGAGCCTGTTTTCTTTCCTTACATTTAGCATACCAAAATACGGAGTAAGCAATGTGAATACAGTTCATGCCTTCATGGAATTGGGAACCCGTGAGAACTCTTAATCTATATTTAGTGATGTAGCTTTAAGATTGGTCAGTGTCTTCGTTAAAAGGTTGATAGCTCTGGGGGCACCAGGGTGGCTCAGGCAGCTCAGCATCCGACTCTTGATTTTGGTTCAGTTCATGATTTCATGGTTTGTGAGACTGAGCCCCAGGCCAGGTCCTGTGCTGACAGCACAGGGCCTGCTTGAGATTCTCTTTCCCCCCTCTCTCTTCCCCTCACCTGTGCATGATTGTAAACTCTCTTGCTCTCTCTCAAAATAAAATAAACATTTTTTAAAAGGTTGATAGTTCTGTCCTTGTTCTAACTTTAAGACCCACACCAGCTCCAAACCCCTTTGTGGCTGTTGCCATGTGGAATAATGTTTTCAGAAACTTGCAGAAAACAAATGTAAGATCCTTTAAAAGCAACCTACAATTCAATTTTTCACCATTACTACCTATATGATCACTCTAAACTTCAGGATAATTCATCTGTGTTCTCAGAATAAAAATAATATCACAATAAATTAAAATTTTTAACCTTATATAAAATTCCCTAAATTTACTTGTAATTAGTTGAATCTTTCTTTTCGAGAAGAACAAATTTGATATAACCAAAATTTGCATTTTTATGCAAGTCAATCTTACATTTATATGTTAATATAACAGAAAATTTTGAAGGTTTTTTTCTTTCCTTTTTTAAAAAATTATCCTCCTAGAAATTAAACCACATAGAGTTTCAATTCATTAGATTCAGGCAGTCTGATAAAAGAGAATTAAAGTATAAAACCTTAGTTTTCTTGAGATAAGCTTCTAAATGATTTGTTTCATCAGAAGCAAATTTATTTTGTTTATTACTGCTAGAATATTAATATTCCTTATAAGCACAGATGAGTTTATTGGTATACATGCATATTATCTAGCATAATCTTATATCATCCAGAAAGGCAAGTAGTTGAGTAGCTCTGACAGGAAAACTCTTCGCCTCTTGATGATTATGAATCCCTGTAACATTCTGAACACTTTATTTTAATGAATTTTTTGTCCCCCTTGCCCTACTTCCATGTACACTGACAGTGACCTACAGTGCACAAAGCCGAAGATTTGATAGAATGATGAAGGGCTGTTCTCTTTTCTTTTCCAACACAGTGTTGTTTCATCTCTTTCTCTGTTCTCTGCTCATTGTTCATCTTTGGCATCATTAGTCACCGTGCTGTAAGGTTTACAAATACGGGTGTGACAGAGGAAAACATTGTCAATTCGATAATACAGAGTCTATCAAATGCCTGCCAGACTGCTGCTAGAAACTCCTTCTTTAAGGTTCAGTAAGAACCAGATTAGGATTTAGATAACAGGTTTTCTTTAAAAAAAGCAGAGGTTTTTTCCCCACCTTGTTTGATGACTTATCCTGAGTGAGATGGTTTATTCAACACCCTGATCTTCTTACGTTGGACAGAGGGTGATCCAATTCTGAGAAGCAATAAACAGAGAGCCAGTGACACCTGGGTTTCTCTTTGTCGGAGCATGGATGCACAGGGCCCACGAGGAAAACTCACATAAATATTTGGCTTTTAGAAAAATACAGTCTAATGGCAATTACTAAAAAAATATATAAATAAATAAAGTAAATGCATTTTGGAGAATGGTATTTCTAAGAACTTGCAGATTTTGATCCATAGAGTTGAATGAAATCACTGCAATAGTAAATTTTCACTGTTTTATAAATTTTTTTATTGCTGTGATTAATTGATTTCTGTCATGAGTAGATGCAATTTTGACTAAAATAAAATTCCATTGGACATTTATTCATTTTTATTTTATATGTCTTTATAGATTTTTACTGAAAAATTAAGCAACATAATACAATTTTAAAAATAGGAATAATACTACACATTTTACAGAATTGTACAAAGCAAGTAAAATAATGTGTGAATATGATGTTATTCAAGTTCTGGAACATAATGGATATTAAAAGTAACAATTTTTGTTATGGTTTTATTATTATTATCATGTATGATTTTATTAATATTATTTTCCTAAATAAATTGTAACTAGAATGTGAAAGCAAATCCACAGGGAAGCTAATATGTCATATATCAGTTATAAGCAATAGAAAAATGAATGTGCATGTTTAAGCTGTTTTTATAAAGATTTACATCTAGATAAGATTCAGTCAGCAAAGGTAGGATGAATCAGTATTTCTGAGTTAATTGGTAATATCTGATTTGTATTGTTCTAGATATAAATTTGGAATAATTTAAGAGGTAAGAGGGGTCCTGCTGTCCCAGTTTTCTCGACAGTATGCTAAAATCTGACATAATTGGAGGAACTTTTAAATTTAGTATAGAAGAAAGCTGAAGTAGCTGAATTCTATTTTTCTTTCATAAGTTTATGAAATAAATCATTATAAATATACTTGTGAACAAGTATAAAGAAAAAGCTTGTCCATGATGGATTAATTAAAAAAAGATGTCTTAAGTGAATATCCATCTGAATGTCCATTAATTTACTAACTTATTCACTCACCCAGCAAAGGTTTATTTAGTGATCATAGCAGACACTGGGATTTAGGAAGAAGATACAAGGATGACTTAGGTAAAGAGGTACAATTTTATGACTGTTACAGCTTTGGTTATTAACAGCCTTGAAGAGCACGACTCAAGACATGGTAGCCCTGGCACCGAGATCTCACATGAGTGCTAATAGCACAGCAATACAAAAACCAAGGAAGTAAAGTGATGATGAAATATCCATTCAGCACAAATGTGATGTATCTAGAACTGGATGAGACCATCAAAGCTTGGAAAGTTCTCTCCCAGGAAGACACCTGGGACACGGTTTATCTCTACCTGTGGTCTTCCATGCATCCTTCACTTCGTTTGTTAGAGTAAATGAAACAGGAGATGTAATCTCCGATCATTAGGGCTGGCCAGGTTTCCACGGCCATCACACATTCCGTTTTCAGCAATGTTTTTGATAAAGTGTAACTGTATCTTTTCTTATCACAAAATACAGGGAAAACTTCTTGTAATGGAAGTGAGCAACTCTCTCCAAGGAAACTAAATGTTTATAGTCACATTGGGTAGAGATTTCCAGAAGCAGACTGCAAATTCTGTTGTTGCTTTAGATCACTTTGTGTTTGTAAACACAAAGCTGTTTGTAAACAGCTCAATTAAGTCACACAGGGCATAAGTACTAAGTCTGAAAATGACGTAAAGAGACCCTGAAAAAAATGGATGGCAAAATTTTGGAACAAGACATCAGCCTTCTGAAATGATGGATTAACATAATTATAAAGTTTTGACCTTAGTTTAAATAACAAGTACACTTTATAAGATCTAGATTGAGGACTAATCAGGTATAGCAGTTTTTAGTGTGTTAAAGCCATAGAGTTAGCCATCCCACACTGTGTTCTGAAGTGATCTGATCGCATGTGAAATAATATGTGGTGTTCTGGCTATAACATTTTTGGACATTTTTAAAGAACGTTCTTTCACTTAAATTATAAAAGGAGATTTCCTAAGTGTTAGAAAATTTGAAAATCACACCACAGAACAACAATGTATGGGGAAATATAAAATTTAGTGTAAAAAAAACCTTAGTAATAAAATCACAGTTTTATTCACATTTTAAGCCTGCCGTGTTAAAAGCAATAGTTACAGTGTGCAACGTATCAAAGAAAAAATTAGGACCGGTGCTTAATTGTTATAAGGATTTGGACTCAAGATAAAAACATTTTAAATTTAAAGGGTGGATGATGTTTCTACTAATATGGCTAGGAGGTTCTATTTGATTCACTTTCTGATAGACAACAGTAAATTCTAGATGAAATGTAAAATCAGTTATCTGAAAGCCCTGAAGAATGAACACAAGCAGAGTAAACAAATAAAGACCGAACCTGTAAAGACTGACTCTTGAAGGAAGAGAGAAGTACCTTGGAATGGGGTGGACCCTGGACATCTCAGGAGAACTCAAGTTAGAGGAGAAATCTGTAGTCCTACTTGATTGACAACCACAGACAGGTGTGTTAATGTTCTACTGCTCCCGTGACAAATTATCAAAAGTTTACTGGATTAAAACAACGCAAATTTATGCATTGAACAAATTACTCTCATTTGTAGTTGAAGATACTGAGGGTGAGGGAAATTGAGCAGCTCTTAGAAATCACAGATTTAGTAAGTGGAGGACTCCCATGGCCTTTAAACAAGTCTGTTTGGTGCTTCATGCTGGTGTCACATCGGGAGACTCACGTGGTGACCTTCAGTTTCCAAATCAAGAAGCTAATGATAGTAAGAGTGATTGAAATATTTAAGCTTAATAAGATGAAAATAGAGTCATGTATTAGACCATGACTTTGCTGTTGATATTGTCCGATATGTACATGTGTTGTACATGCACTTGACTTCTGAAAAAAATTCAACTTTAAAACTCGTTTCTCCTCATAATTCACAAATATACTCTTCTTAAAGTTTTTTCCATCTTGAAATATTTTAATTATTTTATAGTAATATGTCTATCATGTCTTCAAAAAGATCATTCTGATATGATCTGACACTATTTCTCTGGTGTGTTTAACTGAAAGCTTGCAAAACTTATGTTCATAGACAGTGGAATGGAAGAAGAAGAAGAAGAAGAAGAAGAAGAAGAAGAAGAAGAAGAAGAAGAAGAAGAAGTTGTTGTTTACAGAAAACCAGTTAATTTAATTTTGCCTTTTAAATTATTTAGCAATATTTTGAGACTGAGATTAAAAGAAAGGACAGAGAACAAAAAGAGTTAAAAATCAAAATATTTTATCTGCATGAGAAAATCTGAGTCTCACAATTCTATCACTTAGCTACAAATTAGAATCCATCATTGAGAGGGTGCCTGGTGGCTCGGTCGGTTAAGGGTACAACTTCGTCTCAGGTCATGATCTCATGGTTTGTGGACTTGAGCCCATGTCAGGCCCTCTGCTGTCAGTGCAGAGCTCCCTGCACATCCTCTGCCCCCTTCTCTCTCTGCTTCCCACTGTCCCCTCTCCCGCTCATGCTCATTCTCTCTCTCAAGTAAATTTAAAAAAAACATAAAAAACATTTTTAATCCATCAGTGAGAAGCAAGTGGACATATATTATCCTCTATCCAAGTAAAAACTAATGAAAACGTGGTGCTATCCCAGTTTAGTTAGACAACTTACCATGCATATAGACTTCTAAAAATTTCCATAGAGTAAGGCTTGCATAATTGCAGTGTTTTAAGACCTTGGGTAGCAGAATAGCACAAGGTTATGACGACCATATATTTATGATCTTTTATCAGGTAGATCTCTATGCTACTCTGCCATCTCTCTCAACTTCCTTGATCAGTTCACTTTTCTAGGGATTTTTTTCAAATATCTGTCACTTTTTAAAATCACCAACTCTTTACTCCACAGTAAATGACCTCCCACCCTCGCTTCATAGATAATATTAGATAGCATCTCTCTGACTTTTCAATCATGAAATTGGCTAAAAACAAAGTTTCACACACAAATTTATCTGAAGCACTTATCAAATGTTATTAACTTGCAGCAAGGAAATCAAAATGTAACCAAAATTTTGTGTTTCAAGAAATGGTATGAAAAAAGGTGGCATTTCTAAGAGAGCATGATATGTGAAACATTTCACTTATATAAATAAGCAGCTAGATTTTTTTTCTTTTTAAGTAAGAAATTTGTAGCTGTTTTTCACAAATGTAAAATTATATGTGTGTATGTATGTGTATGCATATCCATGAAGTTCTCACAAAGAGTGTCTGTGGCCAGATGGTACAAAATGATATCTGTATCTTCTACAAGAAGACAAACAGCACAAAGAACAAGCTAATGCTAAGGATACATCTGTATATGGAGTTACAATTTCAAAGTTTCATATCATAGCATTAGTAGAAGGTAGAGACAGCTAATAGGGAAGCATGAAATGAGATCAGACAGAAATCAGAGGCAGCACACCAGGCAATAGTTCTCATTGTAAACCAGCTGCCATTAAAGATATGTTTTAGGCTGAGAAGATACAGGATACAGTTTGCTTATTTGTTATGTACTGCCAAACTTTCCTTTGGCAAACTTGTAAATTCGCCGTGCTCAAAGACTTCTTCTTCCTTGTAATTAACAGCAATGGAAGTCAGTTTCCCTCTTTCCTTTAAAGACACATGCTTCCCTCACCTATTATCCCTGAAATCTCATGAACCTACTTCATATATTGAGTTATAATAATCAGTAGTTACACATACTCAACTCTCCTCTGAATCAAACAACACCCACCCTAGGCTTTGTGGTCCCTCCAACTCCTGGCTTGCTCCTCTGCTTGAATTTGCAGCTGATTATTGAATGTGCTTTCTCTGTACATATGCTCACTGCCCATACGCTTTCCTATGGCAGTGCTAGTGTCTACATTCATATATATATCCATATATATTGATGTAGATGCAGATATAAAGATATTGATTATATGCACATAGTTTCAACCTTTTCATTACTTGTAAAGTAATGAACATTGACAATAATCAATAATGTCAAATCTCTATTCCATTAGTACTAGTAATCCTTTATCAAAACTGCAGTAATTTCTCAATCTCTCTAAGTGATACAGTATTCTTGTATTCTTGTATTCAACCCTACCGCTGTTCTCTCACCCAGGTGCGTCTTTGCCAACCCTTCCCTTTTTTCCCCTTTTATATAAAGGCTTTATTTTCTCACACAGCAAGTGAGATTAACTCCAAATGTTCCTTTGCTATTCCACCAGCAAGGTGCTTCTCTTCCAGTCCTAGTTCTAGATTGAGGACACTGGGACAGTATTCTAATTTGAGATCCCCATTTGAGATGCCTGTTCTTATGATTTACACAGGCAGAAAACAATGACTGTCAACCTTCATTAGGACCATAACATAGGAAGGATCATTTCCTGATCTCCAGAAAAATGAAGGGAGTTGCTTGTTTGAAACAACAGATTCCCACTACAATATCTAGCATGATTTCTGTCTCAAAACTTTAATCTCTGATGCTCACTCCAATTTCTCTTTGCCACCTCTAAGACTTTCTCCTGACACCAAAGGTAAAATCAAGTATCTCATCTCAGGGCACCAGGGTGACTCAGTTGGTTAAGTGTCTGACTTTGGCTCTGCTCATGATCTAGTGGTTCCTGAGATGGAGCCCCTCATGGAGCTCTTTGCTATTGGTGCAGAGCCTGCTTTGGATTCCTGTCTTCCTCTCTCTTTGGCCCTCCCCCACTCATGTTCTCTCTGTCTCTCTCTTAAAAATAAATAAACATTTTTTTTTTAAAAAAGAAAAAAAGACATTGAGTATCTCATCTATTTTCTCTAAAAACAACCTCTTCTAACCACAATTTTAACACGTTTTACATATTTGTGTTTGAAAGTTTTGTTATCTGCATACATTCCATTAAATTAAAAGGGATGAAGATGAGGAATAAGACACACTATGTGGTTCACTGCTACCAAGCATTGACATTGACCATTGCTGTCAAACATTGATAGCAATGGTCAAGCATTGACCATCACTATGGTACAGTGCTTAGCATTTAGTAATTGCTCGGTATTCGTTTAATAAAGAAAAGGGTAAATTAGTGGATAATCTCTATGTCTTGTTATGGATTTTCAAAATGAATCTATATACTGTTTATGCTTAATTCTAGTCATTTTCCTTTTAGAGCTCTCTAGCTTACCTTGATGACCTCATGCAAATTGTGGCCTTAATTGTCACCTGTACAGAGTCACAGGTTTAGATTTCAAAACTTTTAAATATTTGTACATTGGCAATATGTTCTTTGGGTTCCAACTCATGCAATTAATTTTTTAGTTGCATCTCAAACACATCACAGTCATCTGCATTAATGAAATTCCCACCCTATAACTTCCTCTGTGTTGACCTTAAGCTGATTATTTTCTGGGGCTTTCCATTACAGGTAATAGCATCACCAAATATGAATTTAAACAGCATATAAACCTCAGAGCCATTCACGAGTACTCCTTTTGTCTTCTCACATAAGCATTCCAACATAATATCTTATCAATTTACCTCCAAAATATGATCTCCATATTCTCTACCTCTACTTGAATCCAAAGTACTCTCAATGAACTTGGGTTATTGCAACAGTTTACTTTTTGTTATGTGCTATCATCTCTGACTCAAATGTGTTATCCATAGGGCTGCAGGATTAACCCTTTATAAATGCAAACCTGATCATACCGTTCTTTTTCTTCAACAGGTTGATGTATGTGTGGTGGTGTCTTAAAACAGTCCCCCAATCTGTCTGCTATGCTTCCTCCTCCAGAGGTAGAGACGAATTCCTCTCCTAATGAATGGGGATTAACATTAGTGAATCACTTCTAAGGATAAAATAAAATGCAAATGACAATGTGCAAATTTGAAGACTAGATCACAAGAGTCACTGTCACTTCTTACTTAGTCTCTCTTAAGTTACTTGCTTGGGAGAAGTGAGTAGCCATGTCATGAGGCTGCACAAGCAGCTTCTGGGAATGTCCACGTGGACAGGAAGTGCCACAGTGAACCACATTGACAGGATCTCCTCCAGTTCTCATGAAACCTTTATCTGATGGCCCTTGATTACATCCTGTCTGAGACTATGGAAGAAACCTTGACCCAGAGGCTCCCAAATTCCTCATTAGCAAAGAGTCTCTTTCTTAAGGCACTGATGTTTGTTATGAAGCAGACGATAACTCTTACAATAATAATAATTAAACTCCTTAGCATTAACTTAAAATCTCTGCAGGCTGGTCTCTGTTACCTTTGCAGCCTCTCTATGTGGTATGCTTCCCACCTCTGCACACCCTAGCAGCCACAAGGGCTTTCCTTTAATCCCAACTATTTTCTGTAACTCCTACTATCATGAGATGTCTCTTCCCCCACACTGTATTCCCTCTCTTAAAATGTTTTTCATATCCCATTATTACCATAGTAACACCTACTCATCTTTTAAAACTCAGCTCAAACATCATTTTTTTCCCAGAGCTTTCTTGGATGCTTCTATTATTCCTTTTACTGTACTTGCATCTCTTTATAGTGCTTTTCACATTGTAATTTTACCAGTGTTTGTGTCGTATTTGATGATCATTACTAACAGTAATTGTGGGTTCAGCTTTTGGGCTTTGTCCAGCAAAGCCCAGGATGGCAGAAAGGATCACTCAAGACTCCATGCAAGTCTACAGAGATGAGAAGGAGGCAACGGAAGTTTTGAGTGGCTCTCAAGCTCCCATATGTATCGAGCATGCACAAAGGTAAACAATGTGCAATAGGTCAGTGGGCTACGTGCCAGTAAGCATGTACTAAAAATGTGCAGAAAAAAGTTAAGACAGGATGAAAGATTCCATGCAATAATATGGTCTAATGACTTTATGAGCAAAATCAGGACTTAACCCCTAGATATACATTAACTAGATAAGTGAAGTGTAGTGTGTCCCCTAGGTATAATGTAGTGTGTCCCCTAGATATACATTAATTAGAGAAGCAAAGCACAGCCCACTATTTTCAGCAAGGCCAGAAAGTAGTGCTCTGCTTTGCAATGGGTTTCTATAATCTCCTAACCCAAGATACAGCTATTTGATTTCCCACAAGTAATAGTAAATTCCATGACTTTATGCCACCATTATATTTGGAGTGTCTACTGTAGTGCTGGACACTATAAATAAGTCAATGGATGACAAATATCAGACTCAGCACTATAAAAACCCATAGACATTTTGATACTGCATTTTGGTGTGTTATGTCCACTTACATGATTCAAGTAGATCAGTTCTTTCAGAAATATATTAATTAGTATGAACTTCAAATGCACTATCCTTCAAAATAGTTGAAAATGAAGGAGCATAAAACACCTACTTTTAAAAACTGAAATAACTAGTGTGATTAAACTGGTTACTTAAATTGATGATTGACTGTATTCATCAGATCACACAATTGTTTCAACATTCTTAGACACATGAACAGTGTCAAGTATTTCTTCATGAATCTGTAGAAGAAAGCTTTGCAAAAAGCACTCTTGCTGAAACCCTCACTTACACATTTCAAAGTGATGGCAGGAAAACTGCCTATAGAACTCCCATTAATGTCAATGATAATCACTGACAAATTCCCAAGCAATACTTGGAAAACATCTTCATTGTTGCCTTGGGGCTATTGCTAATGCTGTGCACAGACAAGATTTAGCTCTTAAAGAGACAATTGCTTTTCTACTGCGGAGCCTGTATCATCATTGATACTAAAACAGAAATGGCAACATGAGAATGCATCGTCACTTCTCTGAAAGGCATTATTACGGTCTTTCTCAGCCGTGTCCCGACTCAAAACAAGACAAATCTTTCACAAAATAAAGCTGCAATATGATTAAATAGGGATGACTTCAGTTTTTTTCAAATACTTTTATTACAAAACTCTACTTAGTTGTCCTATCGGTGAACCAGTTGCTGAAAATTCTCTTTAGATACACGAAACACTAACTACAGGCTAAAATTGATTTACTGTTCTTACAATTCAAAACTATCTAAGTTATCTTTATATTTGATCCAAACACTAGATTGCAAAATTAGAAGGTTAAAAAAGAAAAAAAAATACATTTATGTACTCTCTAGAACTCTGATCTTTAGTTATGGTATTTTAAGAAGATATTTCTATATTACTAAAAACAATTTTTCACCTTCTAGACTCTTGTATCTTGAATGGATATGTATAAAGCATTTAAATGAGAAGCAAGCAATTGAAAATGGATGTTCAGGAAAACCTTAAATAGCATGAGTGACTATTGCATTTTGCTTTGCCATTTCTTCCATAATTGTTTCCTGGGCTTTCAATTTACTGTTGGGAAATGAGGATTTTGAAAATAAGCAGACCTGCCTTTTCTAACTGATTAAATGGAGTGGAAAGCGAGAAAGAGGGTCTAGCTGCTCATTAATAGAAATCAATGAAAACCCTTAGTAACTTCAAAAGAGTGTTGGTCTTTTTATCAGTTGGCCTCTTTTATCTTATTTATATTTGTTAACATTCAAACAATAAGATTTCTATTTTAATGATAGTATACAATGCTCTCTGTGTTTAATCCAAACAGAATATACTAAAATGGCCTGTTCACTGCTTTCAGTGCCCAGCAGCTGGGCAAAAGATGGATGGTATTAAATGAGTAAGACGGGGACAATTAAACTGTATTACATGGTTTATGAACGCCGAAGACCCGATAGCCTGCTTTGCGCTGTCCTCGCAACTTTCTGTATAATAAAGAGAGAACTAGCAAGCAACCTTGGCTCAGAAGAGAATTCTGGACCATTTCTACAAAATATTTCTCCACCACCTTGTTCTTGGACAGTATTTTTGAGTTCTTGGCGATAGCATTCCTGTAGTATAAAATAGCATGGCATTATGCCACTGGGATTCTGTTTCCTGCAATAGTATTTAACTTGTCCTTTATTCTCATTTCCAGTATAACGAACACACGTATACATAGTCACTTTTAAGTGTATTTTTAATGTGTCTAAGTTTATCATCTGTTCACTTCAATTTGAAGATAGCACTTTCTTCAGTAGTAGATGTTGACTCTGGTGGCCTTTGTCCTCTAAAGCCACAATATCAAATGATCACATTATTTTTTATTAAAATTTTTAGGTTCTGTAGAAATAGCAGATTAAACACACCTGAATCTCTCTGCTTCGTAGTTTCCTCCCTAAAAATAAATTTCATAACTCAGTTTATGAATACTCTTGAGAAAAACCATACTTTTTCTAATTCTGCTCGTGGTACTAGGAAGTTGACCCAATCTTATTGACCTTTGTAGGCCTGGAGGAAAACTTCAGTGGTGGACTGAGATTGTTTCAGTACCTGGAGAGGAGAAAGAACTGGTATGAACACAGTGAGTGCCAAGAACAGAAATTCTGTCTATTCTTTAGCATAATGATTGTCAACCATTTCATAGCAGGCCTCAAATCAGAAGATGTTATACTTTACACCTCTTCTGGTCTGCCTCCAACCAAAGGATCTTAGAGCTTCATCTGTAGAAGTTCACGGGGAACACAAAACTATAAATAGGTAAAGACCAAATTTCACTGAAGGCTCTGTAAGCAAGGGTAGACACTACACTGATTTTCTCACATAGTACCTCTAAATTGCAAGTATTGGATGAGAAAAGTCAACTTTAACAATTATATCATTAGACCTCCATTTTTTTCATGAATTACACAAGCCACAATGGCCTTATCAAAAATAATTTAAATATATTGGAGAATGGGCACCTGGGTGGCTCATTCGGTTAAGCACCTGACTTTTCATTTTGGCTTAGGTCATGATCTTGGACTCATGGGATTGAGCCCCACATTAAGCTTCATGCTGAATGTGAAGCCTGCTTGGAATTTTCTCTCACTCTCTCTCCCTGTCCCTCCCCGACTCTCTCTCTCAAAATAAATAAGCATTTAAAAATATATTGGGTGAACTATTACATCTATAAATGCAGAAGAAAATAAGGTAAATCTCAAGCCACCAAAGTGATACTTATGGAGAATTGTAATTGAGTTCTTTATATAGAGCTAATATACCCACCATAAAAAGGAGTCGAGATAAAATTCAGAATCGTGGAAGGATCAGATGTAATGGGAGGATGTCTTTCTGAACTTGAGCTGCCTGAAATTTCAGAATCACAGTTATGGCCTCAATCTGTGATGTGAATATATATTACTGACTTTCTCAGGAAACTCTACACTGAATAAATAACACATAAAGTAGTCCTAAGGCAGAAAGAGTCTTTGACACTTGGCAAAAGCAAATGCAAAATTGATTTGGACAGATACACCCTCAATCCAGGTTATATAAGATTCAAAAAGATGATGTTGAATCAGAAAATAACCCAAAATAATCTCCTATGAGCAATAGACATCACATATAATGAACCAATATGGATTTCAGATAATTGAATAATTAAATGTACACTATAAAATAAGTATATGTATAATAATAAAGATAAAATTGTAAAAATGGAAGACCTAAAAAGAAAACAAGACAGTGTTTTTTGAAAGGGCAATTTGAAAAGAAAATTAAGACTTCGTGATATTAAAAATAGTAATTGAAGTAATAAAATCAGTGGTTTAAACAGAAGACTAGATATGACTAAGAATTAGTATAGCTGATAATAATTAGCTTAAAATGCAACACTGTATAATAGTGTTGGAATATATGGAAAAGAACTTAAGACACATGGAGTAGAGAATAAGAATATCAAAGTATGTCCAATAGAAGTTATAGAAATAACAAAAACAGGGGGTCTGGGTGGCTCAGTCAGTTGAGCGTCCTTTCAGGTCATGATCTCACAGTTTGTGGGTTCGAGCCCCACATCGGACTCTGTGCTCAGAACCTGGAGCCTCCTTCAGATTCTTTGTCTCTTTCTCTCTCTGCCCCTCCCCTGTTCACACTCTGTCTCTCTATGTCTCTTAAAAATAAATAAATGTAAAAAAAATGAAAAGAAAAAAGAAAGGAAGAACAAAAACAGAGGGAATACAAGTAACTTTCAAAGAAATAATGAGTGAACTTTTTTAACCTGATGAAAAGACATGATATTCAAAATATGTAGCATGAATACAGAATTTTTAAAGTTATTTCCATAACCAGTTACATTGTAAACTATAAAAATGTATTGCTATTGAATATCTGTGTTTTTTGAAAGGGCAATTTGAAAAGAAAATTAAGACTTCTTGATATTAAAAATAGTAATTGAAGTAATAAAATCAGTGGACTTATTAACAATAAGCATATGTCAGAAGAAAATAGAATACGTTCTAAGAGTGGAGAAAGAACTATTATCTATCATTCACATATGTACATTATAATGTATATTATACTATATATATGTTGTATTTGCATATACTGTTATTATTCAAATATATACCATAAACATTTAAGGTCTATATATATTACTATATACCATATACTATCATTCAAAATGACACTGAGAGGGTGTCATTTTGGGTGGATCAGTGGTTGAGCTTTGGATTCTTGATTTCAGCTCAGGTCATGATCCCAGGATTGTGGATCGAGCCCCTCAGTGGTCTATGTCCTAAGTGTGGAGCCTGGTTAAGATTCTGTCTCTCTCTGTCCTGCTCCCCAACTCATGCATTCTCTCTCAGAACAAAACAAAAGAAAACAAAACAAAAGCATTGAGTGGTTTGCAGAATTTTGCTGTTTTTATGTCTTTTAGTTCCCACCCCTCAATTCGTTGAATACCAGATTCTAACCACACTACTTCTCAGAAAGCCTTCTTGTTGGGGTCAGCTCAAACTACATTGTTCTTACTGATGTCAACTTAACATTTTAAACCCATAACTTATTTAATAGGATTCCAGCATTACACACTACTGATATTTCCTTTTTCTTGAAATATTATCCTCCATTGTTTCCTGTGACATCACATGCTCATTATGCTACTCAAGTCCCATGTTTCTTTTTCTCAACCTGTTATGAAAATGTAAACATTCTCCAGAGCTGCTCTACCCTAAAATCTACCCTATCTTTCCCCTTGGCTCTTTTTTTCTTCTCCAAGGTTGCATGTAATTTATATATATTTTTACAGTCTCCTGGTAGAGCATGCCCTTTTGTGTCTTCTACCTCCTATGTATTTATATGGGGACTGAAAGAACAAATGGGAGAGGGGCAGAGGGAGAGAGAGAGAGAGAGAGTCTTAACCAGGGACCACATACAGTGCTCCCACAACTCTGGGTTATGACCTGAGCCAAATCAACAGTTGGATGCTCAACCACCTGAGCCACCCAGGCTCCCTATGCACACATATTTCCTTATTATGTCCTGCAGGATTAAAGCTCATGGTATGTGTCTAAGCTCTTTCCCTGGGCTTTGTGCTGCTAGTTCCCAAATCTTTACCTTCATGCCAGACTTCTCTGCTGAGCTCTTGACACACATACTCAACTTACTCTTAGATACAGTCTTCTCACAGTGACTTGGATACTTTACCTCCTATGTCTAAAACTGGACTCTTGGGGCGCCTGGGTGGCTCAGTTGGTTAAGCTTCTGACTTCGGCTCAGGTCAGATCTCACAATCGTGGGTTCGAGCCCCGCGTCAGGCTCTGTGCTGACAGCTAGCTCAGAGCCTGGAACATGCTTCTAGTTCTGTGTCTCCTTCTCTCTCTGCCCCTCCCCCTCTCATGCTCTGTCTCTCTCTGTATCAAAAATAAATAAAACATTTAAAAAAATAGAACTGGACTCTTTATCTCCAAATCTTCTTTCCATCCTCCTCAGAATACATTTTAGCATTATCTTTCTTATTCCTGAATATATGACTTTGAACGAGACCCTCTATTCTCCCACCCTCCCCCGGCCAACACTTATCCAGTCCCAGCATTCCTCTATCTCAACATCCATCAGTCCTCTCTCTTGCATCTTCCACTCTCCATGCATAAGCATAGCATTTCTCAACCATATTACCTCAGCTTCCTTTAAATTACCTTCATCTCTCCAATATTCCATTATGGATACTAGCCCCAAAGAATGCTTCAAAAATGCAAACCTCATCATGTCTTTCCCCAGCTTAATATTGCTCAGTTGCTTTGCATTGTCTATAGAATAATGTGTAAACACCATAATGTAGTTTCCAAGGCTTCTAATAAGGTTATTTCTGCTTACTTCTTTAGGCTTAACTCCAAGTACTGCTTTCACACATCTACTACATCCCAACCTGTTTAATTACGTTATCCATTATAAAGCTGTCTAAAATCTGAAGCAAAGTTCTTCCTTTTGTATTTTGCCTACAGTTAGGTTTATTCCTTCCCTGATAACTTAGTAAAAATGGAGCTCCTTTAAGAAAACATGTCTGCAGATTCATTTATAAGGTTTCACAAATGAAGTTATAGGGAAAAAGTTAAACTCAGAAATTTTTATCCTTTACTTGAGGGCCCACCTGCCCCATAAAGTTTACATCTTTCCATGTTTACTCGCGAATCCTGAAGTTCATAAAATGCAGAGTAAATGAATAAAAGTCTTAGCCAAAGACCACCAGGAACATAATTACAGTACAGCAACAAAGATTTCTCTATAACAAAGTGGGAGGTGGGATTTGTTAAAGTTTTGAGTATTTTTTGCAAGGGTTGAAAGAAGCAAAGGTATCCTCTGAATTAATTGCTCACGGAAAATAGGAGTGATTCTATAATTGGGTATCTTATTGTTTGTTTGTTTAACCAAGAGAAAGGATTGATGGCTGAAATGTAAAGTCATGACTAGTGGAGAAACAGCATTCACAAAGGTGCAAGGGGCGATGGATGGTTAGTTGTTTTTTTGTGTGTGTGTGTCCACAGTTTTTTGTTTTGATCTGTACTCTATTATAGAGGGGTCTTCCTGCTTCTTGGTCACAGAGTTGCCTCCTCTGATAATGTGGACTGTAAAATTGTGTTTAACAGGAGAATGCCATGGTTTAGCTCTTGGTATCATACCAATTCCCAAATGAAAGACGTCAGGACTATATTTTTTTCTTTCTCAAAAGAGGGAATTGGAGATCATGTAAAGACCAAAAACTAAAGGTCGTAATCCTTCCTGATAGTGATCATTCAATCCTCCTCTTCTATGTCAAATATGATTGCAATAAGTGATGAAGAGGGATGGAGAAAGAGATTGTTTTGGAATGTAGTTATAATGCTCATAGAATCTCTGTGAAAGTATTTCTATGAGTGGAATTTGTTCTGGGGTATTGCTATCTCCTCCCATGGTGTGGAGAACACTATGAGAACAATCTTAGGATTCTGCTTTCTATTATGTTCTATGACCATAGAAGCCATAGTTACAGAGCAAGGGCTGAGAAATGGGTCACCAGGTACTGTGCAGACCCTGCAAAGGTCCTGATTGTCCATAAAACAGGCATATTGACTGAATGCATATTTCATTCCATGAACATGCCAGTCTTGAAGTTTTATACATTTTCTTTCATACCTTGAACTGTTTTCTCCCTACTTGTTCTACAGCTAAAACCTACTTGTATTTTAGGCTGCAAGTCTTCTTTCTCTGGTAATTTTTTCCTTGGCTGTCATGATTCCTTTCCATTCCTTTCTCAAGACCTAAACTTTGCTTATCAGATACCTGGTGTGATTTATTGCAATGGTTTAATTATCTGTTTTTCCATTGCTAGAATCAGAGTTCAGTGGGGGTAGGAAAGGCCAAAGTCTTGTTCTGTGTTATTAATTTTGCAGTAAATGTAATGACTGGTTCATGGCAGGTGCTCAAGTAATAATTGTTGAATCAAATAACTAGCGAAATATATGGGATATAGTCTGGCCTATCTTTAATAGGCTGGCATGTTTGTTTTCTCCTCTTTCTCTTGTATGTGTTCTTCAACATGTCAGTAACATTTGTTTTATTTTGTTCAGCTGTTTTAAAAAGGCATACTATGTGCTAAACATTTTGCCAGGCACTTAGATATGTAAAGCTTGGCCTAAACACAGCCTTGGTGCCTCAGAGATTTCTGGTGGCTGTGGAGAAGCAGAATAGCAGTCTAATGCCATTGAGTATACACTTTGCTGAGAGAAAGCGAGGTTGTTATGGAAACACATAATGTTTTGAGGCAGACTTGTTTGTGAGAAAAAGCACACTTAAACTAGCACAAGGAAAAGAGTGTTTACTGTAAAGACACACAAGAAATCATAAGGGACTGTCTTTGAAATGCAAAAACAGGAATGGTAATATAGATGTCAATATAGCAGGGGTTAAGAGTGTAGATTTTCTGAAATGACTGCACAGATTGGATTCACGGTGGCACCATTTGTTAACTGCCTGGCCTACAGAAAGTTTATTTAACCTTTCTGTGCCTTGGTTTTCCCAAAATTAGGTGGGGATAATTATACACCAGTCTCTCAAGGTCTTTGGGGAGATAAAATGAGTTAATCCTTGTGAACCACTTAGAATATTACGTGGCACAGGATTCACTTACCTTAGTTGTTGTTATCAACAGGCTAGTGCTTTATTGAGTTGAGTTTAGAAAGTGGTTCCATATGTAACACAAATCTGGCCAACGCAAAATGTTGTGAATGATGATTCTCAGTTCCCTCACGTACCTAATTCTTCTTGCTACCAATGAGCTTCTTTGGCTGTTTTTTTAGTTCATTCTCCCAAGGCAGACTCTCCACTCCAGATACTAGCCATGACCTTTTAGCTGGAGCTTCTAACAATTATTGCCTAATTTTTTCTGTTGTTTTATTTTTTTAGGTTGTCATGGGAGAGAATAAATTTGGCTATTCCAGAAGTTTCTGGATTTCCTTTAGTGTGGAGGTGCCATCATCATATTAATCATCATTGTTAATGGAGGAATCATACTATACAAACAAGAAAATAGTGCAAGATGGAGATTGACAAATACACCAATTCTAACTTCCCCAAAGGAATAATATAAACCAGTATCAATTCTTATATAATATTAAAAATTTATTTTTGGAGTGCCTGGGTGATTCAGTTGGTTAAGAGTCTAACTTCAGCTAAAGTCGTGATCTCATGGTTAGTGAGTTCAAGACCCATGTCAGACTCTGTGCTGACAACTCAGAGCTTGGAGTCTGCTCTGGGGTCTGTGCCTACCTCTCTCTCTGCCCCTCCCCCATTTGGTCTCGCTCTGTCTCTTAAAAATAGACAAACATTTAAAAAATCTATTTTTAAATGTCTTAGTTAAGAAGAAAGCAAAGAAAATCATTATATGCCAAAAATCAAATGAAAACAGCAATCCATAGAGGCAAGTGAACTCTGGCTCTCTGAGGACTCTTTCCACTCTTTAGTGACTCTAAGCTTCTGTTTTAAAGTCTGTAAAATTGTTAGAGGATGGAAAAAGCCAAGTGTTTGCTTAGAGATATCGCCTTGAAAACTCAGCAGAAGGACCAGCTCAGCGATGAATGATAGGAAATATTAAATCTCAACTAAGGGGTGCCTGGGTGGCTCAGTTGGTTGAGCGTCCAGCTTCGGCTCAGGTCATGATCTTGTGGTTCATGGGTTTGAGCCCTGCGTCAAGTTCTGTGCTGACAGCTAGCTCAGAGCCTGGAGCCTGTCTTCTGATTTGGTGTCTCCCTCTCTCTCTGACCCTCTCCTGTTTGTTCTCTCTCTCTCTCTCTCTCAAAAATAAATTAAAAAACATTTTAAAGAATTTCAACTAAGAATTGGTAAAAAAGTTTTATGTAAATTTAAGCCTCACATAAATTTGGGACATACCTGAGTGATCCCCCAAGTAGATAGATGTTTATTTTAGATTATTTTTTAAAATTTTGTTTTAATGTTTATTTATTTTTGAGAGAAAGAGAAAGAAAGAGAGAGACAGAGAGAGACAGAGACAGAGACAGAAAGTGAGCAGGGGAGGGGCAGAGGGTGAGGGAGACACAGAATCCTAAGCAGGCTCCAGGCTCCAAGTTGTCAGCCCACAACCCTTAGATCATGACCTGAGCTGAAGGCAGACACTTAATCGACTGAGCCACTTAGGTTCTGATAGATGCTTATTTTAAAGTGAGTATTCTAGTGTATGCAGTGCTTGTGCAAATAAAAAATAAATGCTTGTGAAAGGAAATATTAACCCATGTAGGACAGCATACTTAATGAGGGCAATTTTCAGTATCTCAAGAGATTAATGAAATTCATTGTACATATACTTATAAATATTTTATTTTATATTTTCAATAATTTTTAAAGTCTTTTTTGTTTATTTTGAGAGACAGAGATAAAGAGAGTGGGCATGGAGCTTTGTGAGTGTGGGAGGGGCAGAGAGGGAAGGAGGGAGAGAATCCCAAGCAAGGATTCTGGGATTCTCTAACAGTGCAGAGCCACATGTGGGGCTTGATATCATTAACTGTGAGATCATGACCTAAGCCGAGATCAAGAGTCAGATGCTTAACCAACTGAGCTGCCCAGGCACCCCATTATATTTTCAGTCACTTTTATATTGATATTCATAACATTTATTCAAAAGCAAAGTTTTGGTTATCCAGTCTCAATGTTCGTGATTACTACTTTTATAGAAAAATTACTTAAAGTAAGTTATTTGATTTATCACTCAAATTCCATTTCCTGAATTCCACTGATATGTGTATATAAATGTGTGTGTGTATGTGTGTGTGTGTGTGTGTGTGTGTGTGTGTTTAGTTTTAGGAAAACCAGTGAGGTGGCCACTGTCTACTTTCATATACCAAAGCCTGTCCTTCTGTTTTAAGAACTTCTAAAATACAATGTAACAGAGTACATTATTCTTGAGTCCCAGCATTTTTGCTAAAGCCCTCTGCCATTGTTGTGCATTTTTAATACTTACTGTTTCTTAGTAAAGCATGACTTTTGTTGTTTTGTAAGAAACTATGCTTTTTCAAGTGTGTTTCCAGAAAACTTATCTCTACAATTCAAAATTTTTAGAAATTAATTATAGAGCTTTAGGATCTCTTTCAGATTGTAAACTGGAGAGCAGATTGCAAGTAGCAGTCCTTGACTGTGTTCTTACAAGAAAGAGTTTTATTCCAGGACATCTCAGGCATCGTTCTAAGTCCAGAATCACTGCATTGTGTGTTAACTCCCAAAGTGGATTGTAGCTTAGCTTTTCTTGAGCCAACCCTTGTTCATAGCTCCCTTCTCATTCCTACATGTCTGCCAGTCACGTAGATGTAGAAGGAAAGATGTTGATCAGTGTGTGGAATAACATCTTACTACCTATAAGAATAATATGCAAAGACCCATTCTTATTTCCTCTCCAATGTTATACTGATTTTGATATTTTTCTATCTTCTATAATATCTAGCTAATCATACACATCTGTCTTGTCATCAGTGAATTAAGAAGAATGCTAATTAGATTCAAGGATTCATCTTAATTCATTTTAGACACTTATTATTTCTGAAAGAAGATAAGATATGAACATATTGTAATTCATATTACACGTATCTTCCATCTTTATACCCAACATTGTTCCTGAAAGTCTGACTCCAACATGCTTTAGGCAGGTGAATTTGGTTAAGAAAGAAAGAGGGAGATCAAAAGGAAGAAAGGAAGGGAGAAATGAGAAAAGAACAGAACAGAAAGGAGGAAGGAACTCTGCCACCGGCTAGTGCACTAAGGATAACTACCTTGCATGTGATGAGAGTTGTCAATACTTCATTGCTCATTGCGTTGAAGTGGACTTAGCACTTATGCCTTCAACAACAGATCAGCATTTTTGTCTATGTGGAGTTTATTTTTTCCATATGTAAAATTCAAGTTCAAAGGGAATAAATGAAAAATTTCAAACATTAATTACATTCTGTCTTCTTTTTCTTCCATAAACAACTAAAATAAGGTTGCAAAAACATACTTCTCATAAAAAAGATATTGCATGTAGGTATTGCCTATTTTTGCATCAGGTTTCTTTCTACCACTCTAGTACAAAACATAATGCATTACTCCTGCTGTTAATCAGTATTGGTTATTTTAGATATAGTTTATCACAATGAAATTATTGAAACATAAGCTTATTTTCCTCTTATCTTTATTATAAAACATTGCAGCTCAGTGAAATGTTATCTGTCTTAGTGAAGAATAGTTTAGTGTTTGCATCTTTTTGTAATCTTCTTAAAACAGGAAAATGAGTTTTGCCAATGTCAGTGCTGTCTGCTATGTATTCACCTAATGCTGTGCTCAATGCTTAATCTTTTCATTAATAGCTTCAGTAAACATATGGTGATACCCAGCTTAGGCCAAATGTAAGTAGATCTCTCTTCTCAATTCCGTGGAGAATCAGTTTAGCACTTTGAAATTCTCCTTTGAGAAAAACATTGACATTTATTCTCACTCACAAATGAACTTCATAAATCCTTCACTTCTAGATTGAACTGTCATCTGGCATGACTTAAATCAGTTTAAGTGATAACCATTAAAGTCTCTTATATGGTCAGTGAACTTGATCTGATGGATTTTCCAAAGGGTCTACCCTGACGTTATACAAATAATCTTCAAAAGTTTTATCTTGTCTCATCTTTCTCTCTTTTTGGTTTTATAGTCTCCTCATAGACCAACCTAAAAATTCCTGTTTCACCTTTTGTACACTGTTTTCCACCTGACCTTGTTCTCTTATAAGAGAGATCATTAATTACAAGTATGTTAAGGGGAAGAAGTGCCAAGTTGAAAAGGATAACTGAATCTTTATTTCCTTTTTCCACAGACCAAGAATTTACTTCTCTATTGAGTTCATGCCACATCCATTTGATTGATGTGTCTCCTCCCATAGCTTCAAATGGTAAAACTCATAAATTGTGGAGCAAATCTAGAATATTAAGTGCCAATGTTACTTAACATGAGCAATTAGATGAGATCAGGACAAAGAAAACACATTAAGGGTGACAACTGATTTTATCACAAGTCCTGCAACTTGACTAATAGAAAACAAAACAAACAAAGCAAAATGCTGCACTCTCACAGTTCACAATGACCACATGTAAAAGTGGAGGGTAGAATCTTTAAAAATATATATAATACATTGAAATTAATAAAATGATAATTATTGGTATTAATATTATTAAAATTTTTACAGATGATATGATTCTATTATATGTTTCAAAATAACCTTGAACAATAAATGGTGATGTAGATTAGTATAACAGTTTTCAGACAGTTTCCTGTCTGGTCTCAGGACATATTTGAGCCCTTAAGATTTTTGAAGGACTGAAAGAACTTTTGTTTATGTGTAAGTGAACTATTAACTGCATTAGAAATGAAAATTAAGAAATGATTAAAATATTTATGTATTAATATATTTCATAATAAAATAAATCTATTTATTATAACAAAAATAACACATTTAAATTAATGTGATTATATTTTGCAAAAAATATGAGAAAATCAGCATTGCATTTCATATATCAAATCTCTGTACTATCTAGCTTAATGTAAAAGATCTACATCCTCATATCTGCTTCTATAATCAATCTATTGTGATAGTACCTGTCATATAGTTTCTGAAAAATCCCACTCACTGTACACACTTGGAAAAGACATATATTATCTTTGTATTATTAGGAAAATAGTTTGACCATCATGCATTCCTTAAAAGGGTCTCTAGGGACTTTTATGGTCTTTTGACCTGTTTGTGATCACTCATTTTAGGAACGTTGCAGTTTTAATGATAGTTTTTATTTGTCCTATACAATCACAAAACCTAATGAGCCATGGTGTTCTCTTTATAATGAACAGGTTTCTGTGTGTATATAAAACAAGTCCTTTCTCTTCATTTTTTAAAACTTTTTTTAATGCTTTATTTATTTTTGATACAGAGAGAGACAGAGCACAAGAGGGGGAGGGGCAGAGAGAGAAGGAGACACAGAACTGGAAGCAGGCTCCAGGCTCTGAGTTAGCTGTCAGCACAGAGCCAGACCCGGGACTCGAACCCACGAGTGAGATCTGACCTGAGCTGAAGTCGGAGGCTTAACCCACTGAGCCACCCAGGCGCCCCAAGTCCTTTCTCTTTAAAAAAGCCAGCAAAAATAACCAAAGAAGAAGAAGAAGTAGTTGTTTAATGAAATAAAAAGAAATAGGCATTTGAAAACAATTGAGTAAATAATGACTTTCTTCAAAATGACGTTTGTCACACAATCTCAGTGCTCCTCTTACCATAAATTCTCTAAAATCCTAGGTAAGAAAAAAAAGAGTCTTATGTCTCAACAAATTAAGTAGTGGTTCCATGATTACAGATGTTTGAAATATTTATCACTAGAAACATTGAAAAAGCGTGAAAAATGTAGCATAATTAGTTTATTTCTTAAATAGGAGTAAAATAAAAGCTATAAATTGCAAAGGTTAAGCATATAGCAATTATGTCTATTACTGTAATTAAGCAAAATTTACAAAACAGCCAAGCTGATGTATGTGTCCAGGACCCATAATGATTATTGTGTAGAATGTTGATTAGGCAGAGAACAAATTTTCTTAAATGTTGACTTCACATATATAGAAGTAATTATTATAATTATATGTTTAATGTTTAATTTAAATAAATGTTTATTGTTTATTCTTCCTGATATGGCATGTTTTCAGTAGTTTGGTGTGTGTGTGGCATAAGAACACAACATGAGAACTAATCTCTTAAAACAGGTTTGTGTATAGTATAGTTTTGTCAACTACACATGCAGAGTTATGTAGCAGATCTCTAGAACTTATTAATTTGTCTAAGTGACATTTTAATAATTAATTAATTAATCTTTAATTCACCTTATTAATCTTTTTAAGTGAAATTTTATACCTCTTTATACTTATTCCCCTCTTCCCCCAAGCCCTGGCAATCACCATTCAACTCTCTGTTTTTATGAGTTTGACTGTTTGAGATACCTCAAATAAGAGGAATCATGCAGTAGTTATTTATTTTGGAAAGTATTATTTGTGCAGTTAAAATACACCTGAAATCTTGTTCCTACACAAATGGATTCCCAGCAATCAAAATTCCTAGGCATCCATGTATTCCTTCTTTATCTTCTTTCATAATTTTTATGTGAATTTTCTGTTCCACATGTGCTACCCCTCTCACCCATCCCCACCTTGAACCACTACCCACATGGATAATCCATCTCAGGGGTTCTGAATCCTTCCAAGCATGAGGTAGTGGAGATGCCGGCTCATACATTTGCAGAGAACTGGAGGAAGAGATGCTTTTGCTAAGGAATTTCATTCATTTTTCCTCATTGACCATAGATGACAATGAAAACAAGAACAAATCTCAGATTGGCTTGAACTGATCTCATGGAGAAAGGTAAAAAAATCTGCATTTGAAGCATATAGGTGGATACTAAACCACAGAGAGGCATGAGAGAAAAAATTACAAACAAGCAAACAGGGAAAGCTACTAAATCTGTTTCTGACAGATTCCCTGATTCTTTTGCATATGGAAATTTTCTCCTCTATCCCAAGATAGTCTTGAGATATCCTCCAGGAGCTTTAGCATAGGGAAATTGGTCGCAAGTACTTTTGGGTGCATGAATTTTTTGAAGGAGAAGAGGGTGGTAGGGAGGAGAGAGAAAGAGAGAATAATCTTCTCTTTAGACATCCTAAATGGATTGTTTCAATCTTACCTTCTAGTTCAGGCTTATGAGTAGGTTGTTACTTAATGTGATTCTGGAAACTTCACATGCTTCAAATTATACTTTCTTCATTTACCTGCTGACCCATGAAATTATTTTAACACAGGTCATTGGCTTCACTTCTATAATTAAAATGTAAAAAATTAAAGGATAATGGCCTAGCCATAGGAGGGAAAAGCACATTGATAGTGAACACTCTTAAGTGCCTTACATCTTTCTTGAAAATTAACTGATTTTTTTCAATAAAAGAGAGAGAGAGAGAGAGAGAGGGAGAGAATTTAAGATTATATGAGTGAAATTCAGGTAAAAGATGGGAAGGAAAGCTCAGGGTAGTGAAGACAAAAATTCAAGTATTTTACATCAAGCACATTTGTTTAACACTGGTAAATATGTTTAGAAAAGTATATAACACAGGCTTCCTGGGTTGCCTAAATAATGGCAGCTACAGAAATCAGAATCATTCCCTACATCTTCAAAATAACAACAACAAAAGCATAAAAATCAACAAGGAAAACAAATTAAAAAAACCAAAACCACAAACTGTACCCTCAGTATATTCAGGAAACATAGAATAACATATACTCTAAGTTTCTTATATGTAGAGAACTAAACACCAAGCTCCCATCTCCTTCAAGTTCATGGAGAGGAAAGGAAGCTTAACACCCTGGAGCACAGAAAAAATCAACACCAGTAACAGTGGTACATACAAAAGTGCAAAATACTAACAACATCCTAAGACCTGATAGATCAAAGCACTATTACAAGAAAGGGAATTAAGAGTGTATGGGAGGCATTAAGAAATTTCTCAAAACTTGTTAATAAGGCAAAAAGATATATTTTGATATCATAACTATAATTACTAATAAGCTAGTGATGGGTCATTTGACTAAGGAAATATAATTTAAAAAAATTTTTTTAATGTTTTATTTATTTTTGATACAGAGAGAGACAGAGTATGAGAGGGAGAGGGTCAGAGAGAGAGGGAGACACAGAACCGGAAGCAGGCTCCAGGCTCTGAGCTAGCGGTCAGCACAGAGCCGGACGCAGGGCTTGAACCCACGAACGTGAGATCTGACCTGAGCTGAAGCTGGAGGCTTAACCGGCTGAGCCACCCAGGTGCCCCTATAATTTTTTTTTACTATTTGCTATTCATTAGAATATGGATATTTATAATTTTGTACAGTTAGATGTTAATTTGTAGAACCATTTTAGGATGTAAATGAATCCATTCAATGGAGACCCAAGTAATTTATGTCTCATACAGAATAAAAATTATGGAGTTATTGTTCTTTAGCACATTTAATTGGCATTTTTACCAACCTATTCAACTTCAGATTTTTTTTGTTTGTTGTTCTTATATAATATATAATCATATGTAAAATATAATATATATAGTAGTTTCTCATATGCTATTTTGGAAGGTCATTACATCATTTTATCCTCTTACTGTACTAGTTTTGCCATTAATGTAGCAAAATAAATATTGACATAAGAGTAACTGTATTAATATTATAATTATGGTTTTGATGTTAGATAACACGTTGTTAAGATGACTATTATCAAAAACAAAACAAAGCAAAACAAGAAATAACAAATGTTTGTGAGGATATGGAGAAAGGGGAACTCACAGGCACTGTTGGTGGGAATGTAAATTAGCACAGCCACTACAGTTTTTGAGAGGTTTCTTAAAAGATTAAAAATAAAACTACCACGTGGTCTGGCAAGCCCACATCTGGGTACACACCTAAAGGAAATGAAATTATCTTGCAGAGATGTCTGCACCCTCATTTTCATTGTACCATTATTCATGATAGCAAAGACATGGGAAAAAACGAAATGTTCATTGATGAATATGGATGTTAAAATGTGGCCCATCATTCAGAAGAGTACCATTCAGCTGTATGTATAAGTACAAACTACATCCTGCCGTTTACAGCATAGATTAACCTATAAGATATTACACTATATGAAATAAGCCAGAGAAAGACAACTACTGTATGGTCTCACTTACATGTGAATCTATACAAGTCAAACTCACAGAACAGTGGCTGGTAGGACTCAAGAGTAGAGGATGGGGAGACGTTGGCTAAAGGGTAGAAATTTCCGGTTACAATTAAATAAGCTCTGATGATACAATATAAAGCAGGGTGACTACAAGTTAATGGCACTTTATTTAATACTTGAAACTTACTATGAGAGTAGATCATTCTCAACACAAACAGGAAAAAAATAAAACAGAATTATATGCGATGATGAGGGAATTAACTAAGCTTATGGTGGTAATCATTTTAAAATACACATGTTCATCAAATCATCAGTATACCATGAACTTACACAGTGTTATATAATGATTGACTGTATCTCAAAAAAAGCTGGGAAAAAATTGGGAAGACAGAAAAAACATGGCATGTAGTGATGAAGGAGCTCTGGTCTCAGATTTATTTTAAAATTATAGAAACTAATATTACACTCCATGTTAACTAACTGGGATTTAAATAAAAACTAAAACTAAACTTAAAAAATGATAAAAATAAAACAGCAATAGGAGCACATGTACCCCAATGTTCATAGCAGCA